>NW_021620988.1:5162418-5295411 GCF_004785775.1 Grammomys surdaster
ATAGATAGATAGATAGATAGATAGATAGATAGATAGATAGATAGATACATAGATACATAGATAGATACATAGGTTGATACATAGATAGATAGACAGATATTAAAAGAATAAAGTGAAAATATTAAATTTAAGACAACTTAACCTTCTTCTGTTTTGTCATTTTTCACTCCTTACAGCCAGTCTCCAAAAGCTCCTTCAATGTTTATTAATAAAAAATTTCTTCTCCAATGGTGTGAAACACTTTATCAAGAACAGAACTCTGGTGTCTCTAACATGCTGTAAACAACTAGTACAAGTCACCATACCATAGAAAGCAAATCCAGAAATCCTGCCTGTAACTGTAACAAGGGTATTCTAATGGCCTTTCCCACTGTGCTCCAGCAGCTAGGGAATGTGGGGCATGAAGGATTGTACCCCCTGGAGCAGACAGTTCTCAAAAGCACTCTTCTTTAATATTCCCCGTTTCATTCCAGGAATGAGCAAAACAAGAAGTAAGACATTTCATGTCACTTCAGGATAATATCATGTAATTTTAGGGTAATAAAGAATTCATCAGAGATCTGAGAGGGAAAGTTCATTTATATTCTCCCCAGAGAGCTTTATCTCTTCAGATGTGACCTTGTATAATTAAATATATTTGAAATATCAAGAGAAATGGCAGCAAAGCAGACAATGGAATTCTTCATATTAAGTCAGACTGAAGTAAAATGAAATTAAATTATGTGAAACAGTCAAGTATAATGGAAGATAAAAGGTTCACTGAAATTCTTTCCATATGATCACACTCACTAGCATTAGCATTTCACAGAAGGACATTTTTTTCTATGTGCTATGTTACAATTTTAAAATTAGAAATTTATTTCACTAATTCCACATGCCAAAAAGATTTAGATGAAATGACAAAAAAATAGTTCATTAGATCACGTATACAGAAGTTTAGATCAAACATAGGAGATAAATAGATAAATAAATGTGTTCAATTAACATAATTAATTAATATACACTTCTCATGAAAGATGTTTTAAATTTCTGTCACAGTTAAACTTTTGATGTGATCCATCAATAAGGATTATTAAATAATTTTAAAAGACATGCCCTTCAAGGTATGTCAGATAAATTACATACGATTAATTTTCACAACAAAGTAATTATTAAAAGGCACACATATAATTTGCCAGGATATTGAAAATTATCAGTTTTAATGAACACCAACCTTAAGAATTTGTTTCTTTTTCTCCATTCTCTGATGACCAAAGATAGAAAGCATTGAATCATATTCAGTATAACATTAAGCATTGAATTTTAATTTATTAATGAATCAACTATTACTTAGATAATTTCTTTATTAAGCATTTATATAGAATATATGTGCATAAAAACATCAATTTTTGTTATTTGAGGAACTGAAAATTTCATTATGAGCCTTTGCATGTTATATGTGACCTATTTCCAGAATGGTTAAATGTTAGAAGCTTTTGTCTTCAGAGTAGTGCTGCTAAGGTGGTGAGGTCTCAGAGACTGGGGTCACATGGAAGAGAGACCTACCTTCACCTCAGTTTCCTTTCTTGAGATGTCAAATACTTTCTTCACTCTGCTGACCCAAGGTTATGTGACCCAAGGTGAGGCTTGTGCTAAGACTTTGAACCACCAGAATTGTGAACTCCATAATTCTTTGAATTCTACCAATATCAAGTTTCATGAATTTTATTGTAATTCAATAAATAAATAAATAATAAAACAAATAAGAATGAAAGCTACTCTTTAGATCAACAACGTGAGCCCTATTGCACACCAATCTCTTTCTCATTGTAAGGTATTAGCTATAATGCTTATGATAATAAAATTATTTTTGTGACTTATATCTTCATTATCTCACCATATATCTCTAAACTCTGCTTTATTATTTTTCTAAAGTTAATTGTATGTTATTGGGGATTGGATCTAATTGTCTTAATTTGGTTTCCAAAATCTATGTGTCCAGACATTGAGGGTCCATGTCCCCATTTGGTTTTTGATTGATCAATAAAGAACCAGAAGCCAATGTCTGAGCAGGGGAACAGAGATGGGACTTTTAGAATTCCCAGGCAAGAAACAAGGAGGGAAAGGGGCAGAGTCACCATAACAGGGAAGCAGAGAAATCAGACTTAAGAGTCCAGCAACATGTAACAATCTGATAAATGACCCCAGGGGCCACTCTCCCGATTGAGTCTGGTGTAGCAGAGATGAAATATAGGTTTTTAAAAGGTTTAAAACACAGGGATATTGCAGAGAGAAGTGGGTTGGCCATGTGAAGTTAGAGTGTGTGTTTGTGTGTGTGTGTGTGTGTGTGTGTGTGTGTGTGTGTGTGTGTGTGGTATGATGCACCATTACATAAATCCCACTCAAGGAGTGTATGTATTCCATTTGCCAGAAGTTTAACCTGAGCAGTACTTTAGTCTTGGTCTGTCTTTGAATAAAAGCGAGTGAATGCATTTTGTATCTGAAATATTTGTGACTCTTTGGTAGCAAGATGGTATACTCTGATGGATGAAGTTTTAACCTACTCTTAATTTTCTTCTGGTCCACATGTCTTGACTAATCCTGGGAGTATGATTGGGAACTTTATATGTATGATTATTTCAAGTTCCATAGCACAGTCGATACTAATGAAGGTGTCTCAGCTGACTCATAAAAGCCTCTTTAATTTTTTCTTTACTCTTGAGAATTTTATGTATGAATACAATGAAATATGATTCCATTCATGCCCATTTTTCTCCTTCACTTTCTCCAAGGATTTGTTGTTGTTGCTGTCGTTATTGTTGCAGGTGGGGGGAATGGTGTTTTATAGGAGTAGGAGGAAGACAAGGACAAGTGTGATCAGAATACAATTACAAAAGTAAATGAAACTGTCCAACAATAAATTGTTTAAAGATATACTATTCAATTCTATCTTTTTAAGAGTGTCTGTAGGAAATAAATAGAGAAATAAATTGAATCTTGAAAGCTTTCTGGATACTACTTGAAGTAGTTAATGCTCAGTTCTCTTTTGAATATTGCTGTTGACATTTTATGGGATTTAGCTGTGATTTTGGTTTTGGTTTATTTGGGACGGGGGCTCAGTGGGTGGTTTACTTTTTTTTTAATTTTTTTTGTTTGGTTTTGATTTTGTTTGCTTTTGGTATTTATTTTTGCTTCTGAGTCAGATCCTCATCGTGGAGCCCGGCCCAGCCAAAAATTCACTTTTGATTTTGATTTTGCTTCAAAATCGCAGAGCTCTACCTACCTTTCCCTCCCAAGTGTTGCCATCAAGATGTGACTCAAACTGCATCTGTAGCAGAGGATGGCCTTATCTGGCATCACTGGTAGGAGAGGCCTTTGATCCTATGAAGGCTCTATCCTCCAGTGTAGGGGAATATCAGAGTGGTGAGGTGGAAGTGGGTGGGTGGGAGAGCACCCTCATGGAAGCAGGGAGAGGAGGAATGGGATAGGGTTTTTCTGGAGGAGAAACCAGGAAAGGGGATAAAATTTGAAATATAAATAAATAAAATATCCAATTATAAAAAAAGATGTGATCCACCTAAAGTAAGCATCATCATGCCTAGCTAACTCTTGGTCTCCTTAAAAGCAACTATTAAATTCTATGGTAATCCTATCTATAATATTATTTACAGTTTTAATGCCTTAACATGAATAATTACAATATATTGTCCAGTTTAGAATTTTCTTTACTTTCATATAAAAGAAATTGCAAAAGAGGTATACTGCATACACATAGGTATAGGTATAGGTATAGGTATAGGTATAGGTATAGGTATAGGTATAGGTAGAGGTAGAGGTAGAGGTAGAGGTAGAGGTAGAGGTAGAGGTAGAGATAGAGATAGAGATAGAGATAGAGATAGAGATATAGAGTAGGAATATCTTCTCAACCTTCCTATGAGATTGTGTTTGTAACTATATTTAATTAATTCTCAGTATGGCATAGTGTACATATTTGGCTGAAAAATATTTGAATGTTTTGTTTTTGAATATAGACTCATTTTTAATTTTTAAAGAAATTATTGAGAATTTCATGCATGAGAACTGTATTTGTAACATTTCGACCTCCACGTTAGCCTCTTAAACTCCTCCCATCTCCCTTCTTCTCTATCTCAAATTCTTGAACTCAACTTAGTCAACTATTTTTATATATTGTCCACTGTGTTCATTTAGCATTTCTCATAAGAACACTTGTTTAGGCCTGACCATCTGGGATTAGAGTATCTATCAGGAGGCTCATTTCTGGAGAAGCCTTATTAGCCAGTTATTGCCCATAGCTCATTATCTAGGTATAGAGCATTGGAGAATTTCTCCTATGTACTTTGGTGTATCAACTGGTAGTCTTGTGTAGGTATGTTGTAGGTAAGTGTGCATAGATTCCACTTCCTGATGTATACAGAAGACATTATGACACAGAAGACTTCTTGGTCCTCTGGCTCTTACATTTACTGTGATAGGTGTGGTGATGCTCACCTATAACCCAAATACTGAGAAAACTGTGACAAGAGGATGGCACATCAAGGTCAACCTAATTTTATAAAAATCTTTTAATTCTGTTGCTTACTGAGAGTAGATGCTCCTAGAGGTAATATTGACAATTAATAGTTGACAGGGAAAATTAGATTATGTTTTGCCCATGCTACATACATCACAGATGAGCTATGTTTGCTTCCACTGTTTTTTTTTGGGGAGGGATATTCTAACTAATTTCCTGGAGCTTAACAAGTAACCTAACATGGATTCTTGTTTCTGTGTCTTCAGCTTTCTGGTTACAAATATACATTCTCATGATATGTCTGTGGGTTTTCCACTGGGGACGGAAGTAGTTAAGGTTAAGATGGGGACCTTCAATATTCAAACACTTGAATAACTGACCCTACATCTCAATAGTAGGCACAGGTTACCTTCCAACTAGTCAGTGGTCAGAAAGGTCCCAGAGGTGCTCTAAACTATGCAAGCTATTGCCATTGCTTTTTGTTGCTCACCATGACTAGATGGCAAGAACTTTTTGTTGAAGATGTGGGAAATAGATGAAACAATCTTAAACTGACTGGGAAACTCCCACCATACTAAATAAATTGCATAGTGCTAGATGATACTATGCAGGCCACTAGGAAAGAGCAGACCTCAATGTTCTTATCCAGAATTAGATAATGTATGCTACAATACTGAGATTACAGGCAAAATGTGCCAATTTATTCAATAAAGGCAAGACTGTCTTTGAATGTAATTAACAACCTTGTGACTGGATTTAAGGGCTTTTCCACAAGAGGGATTTCATGCTGGGTGTAGAAGTATGGTCAAAGCCTATAGCTACAAAAGTTATAGGCCCATGGGGAAAAACTTTTGATTTTTTAATAAGTATTTACGTTGTCAAACTGCCTTCTATATATTGATTATTACTATATCCCTAGATTTGGGCTACTCTCAACCATGGTTATAGAAGATTTTTACTACAATGGGTAGTGGTTTAACCAGACTCATGTCTGTTCAAAGTGCTGAGGATAGGTCTCTATGAGTGTTCAGCCAGTGGTGGGGCATCTAGTATTATCACAAATTGAGAGTAAAGAACACAAGAGCAACATGGTAGTGACATATTATACTCTGGATATGACATAGCTGTTGCACATGGACTCACAGTATCCATGTTAACCCATACAAGCCCAGAATATGATGAAGTTAGTTTAAAATTCCAGCACACAGAGAGAAGAGGCTTCCAAAGGCCCATTCCTAGCTGAGAAGCTGTTGATAGTTGATGACTTCCAGAAGAAAGAGAAGGCTATCCCTGCCCAATGACTAACGACATATCTGTATGTACATTGACAGCACAATTTAGACAATTTGTAATGAAGGCATGAAACTGGAAGAAGAGACATGTTATGGGTATCCAGAAAAATTTGGAGGGAGGGATTTAGGAATGGATATGATCAAGATACATGTACATAAATTTTCATAATAAATTTTAAAGCAAACAATTTTTTTCTTTTAGGATTTTTTATTCTTTTATTATTTCACAATTTTATTCAATATATCTTGTCATTTCAATCTACCTGAATTGTTCCAGTTTCACCCTAATTTTCCAATTCTAACTACACATTCTCCTTTCTGTTATTCTTTTAATGTTTTATTTATTATTTTATTATGTGGGCAGTTGAATGCAAATAAGTGCAGATCAGAGGATAGCTATCAGAAGTCTATATTAACAAATTACGAGAATTAGGGATTGAACTCGGGGGTTTGTGCCTATGTGTGAACTCCTCTACCTCCTAAGATGTTTTGTTAGCAGATTCCACTTTCAGCAGCAGCAGCAGCATGTCATCATGATTATTTAGTGATCAGCAGTCCAATTTGTGCTTCTTACATAGGCATAGGTACAGGAACATCTACTAAAGTATAAACAGCCTATAAACAGTCTTAACAATGAAGCAAAATGTTTCCCCATATCTGAAAGCCATCAATTGCCAATCAAGCAAGCCCTGAGAAGCCCCTCTTCTCTCCATGCTGGAGCATTTCTGTCTTGATCTTGCTTACATCTTGTGTAGGTGACCACAACTGCTGTGAGTGCAAAGGCTACATCATGTCCAGTAGACACATTCCAGAGCACCCTGCCAATCCTCTTGCTCTTATTTTTTTCACTCTCTCTTCCAAGACATTCGCTGTACCTTGTGATTGATACAAGAATAAACCCTCAGCAGTCATGTGTTCTCAATATGTTCACCATAATAGAAATACCTAACCAATGATTATCCCTCAGGTGATAAGTGTAAAAGTTAAGCAGTAGTTTAAAGTAACAGTTTCAGATACAATCCTACTTAATAGAACCTTTGTTCTTAGTATACCTGCATTGGTCATATTAAAAGGTATTTGTGCCTTTGATTTCTTCTTTCTGAGCATATCTATCTACCCAACAATTCCCCCTTTCACTGTTCTCATCAGTAAACATTAAGTTGTCCCAATTTTGACTGATAGAGAAAGAAGCTTAAGTTTGCCTGAAACCATACCTGGAGTATGTTCACAGCAGACTCTTGGATGGTTCAGTCACTGGGGCAAAATTCAGTATTTTATCATAATCATTTCAAAATAGTTCAGTTGGCTATCTAGCCCTCCCTTTTCTTGCTGGTGTGTAATTACATCCCAAATATCCAAAAATCTGTAATATAGCATTGCAAGAACAATACTTAAAGTAAATGAGGTAATTTCAAAGTAATTTCTTTGCACATAAGGTGAAGAGAAGAATCATAATAAGATCTTAATGAAGATGTTTTTGCATCTAAAGTAGATTTTGCTCATAGCATCTCATTTGCAATTCTGCTCTTACCTAAGACTTCGTGCTTTGTCAATGGAATGGCTGATTGTGGGCACGGAGCCTAGATTGCAGGGTAAAGAGTAGAATTATTAATTATAACCTGAACATTGACCAGATTTCTTAAATTCTTGTTAATATCATTCACATAATTTATTGTAAAGATTGTAAAGTGTGTGTGTGTGTGTGTGTTATATTAGAGGTCTGTAGGCTCTTGCTTAAGCAAGAAAATGATAATATATTCTTTTTGATCCTGACTCTATTCTGTACAATGACCCTGACTCTTATGTTGCCTATGCTGTATGCTGCTGTGAATGAAATGTTCACTGCTTTGCATGGAATAAGGCTTTGTAGTGCTCTCAGAAAGAAGCTTATTTGCCACTAAGAGGTTATTTCATTGTTCCAGTCTTGGGCTCTTAAAGTGATTTAATATGCTATGATTTTCAGAAATCTAAGACAGAATTTCCAGCCTCTTTCCTATTTCACACGTACTTTTTCAGATACGTTAAAAGTGAGTCTTGAGTTTTACTATGGTTGATTGTAGATTTGTTACACTCCACAAAATAGACACCTAAGACCATGAGGTGGTCTGAATGAAATTCTCACATCATTTAGCTTGGAGCCTAATATTCATGCTTTTCTGTAACTGAAAAACAATATTCAGACTCATAGTTTTAAGATTTATCACTTCAGTATAGTTATATATGATTAAATCTAGAACCTAGTTGTTCATTTTTATCTTTCAGTTTTTAATTTTTAAAAAACTATATTTTGATCATGTTATTTCCAGTCCCCTAATTCCTCCCAGATCCTCCATGTACTTACTCCACTAGAAAATTCACCTCTTTTACACACCATGAACCAACCAGTTTCTTGATTTGAATTAAGGCTTGCTCCATAGCATAGAACCCATACTGTTAATAAGACCAAGAGCCTAAAACTAGATAGGTTTTGAGTCCTTGGCAGGAAACCTACTGCTATCGTTCTGCAGCATGAATATAGCAATAAAAATGAGACATTAAAATTGTATCTGTACCCATAGGTAAGTTCATTGCTCAACTTTTCCGCCAGTTGGAGAAGCTTCTTTTTGCAATAGATAGAAATTAACAAAGAGACTCACAACTGTACAGTATACAGAGGCAGAGACTTTTGAGCACTCAGCTTTAAATGAGATGTCTTCATCACACCCCTCCCCTCAAGGATCAGAGACAGACGTAGAAAAGGAGACTGACAGGTGTAAGAACCAAAGGTCATGAGTACATCCACAGAAAAAGCATTTTTTTCAGACACAAAAGGGCTTCTGTATGTATGAACTCACAGAAACAGCACCTAACTTTTCAAATACTAACCAATTCTGGAAGTGTTGAGCATTCAGTCTGCTATAGTATTCTGAAGACTCATCCAATTTATGAGAGCTGTTTTAATTTCACAGTTCACAAAGAATAAAAACCCTTTCTGATCTTTGACTCCTAGATCAACACTTAGGAAAATTGAGTAGGAACTTGCAATAATTTCCAGGATTTAGTTCTCAGTAGCTAACAGAAGAATGTGGGGAAATATAAAGTATGACACAGTATCAAAATATATTGAGCCTGCTATCAATAAAAATAACTTTTATTTTTTTAATTTTAAGTTTCTAAGAAGTTAACAGTCATTTCGTAAAAGCTGAAATGCTTCTCTATTTGAAAATAATCTTGATATTTGACATTATTTTTCTCTTAAAATATTATTTTACAAGTTTATTTTATTCTTTTTCATAAGAACTACAGATATCTTTTATTGTTTCATGCACTGTATTAGACTTTTAACATGTATTATATATTGTTTAAATGGCACAACATTCCTGCTTATAGATGTCCTTTATTCCTATTTTGCAAATGAACAAACTATGAACTATGTCTCAAGATTTTCAAGTGTGGAGGAAGGATTGAGGAATAGAGAGTGGATAGGAACTCCACAGGAAGAACAACTAAGTAAATTAACCTGGACCCTTGGTGGCTCTGAGAGACTGTATCACCAACCAAAGAGCCTCCATGGGCTGGACCTAGGCCTCCCCACACATGTAGATGTGCAGCTTGATCTTCATGCATATCTCCCAACAACTAGAACAGGAACTCTCCCTAAAGCTCTTGCCGTCCTGTGGATTGTGTTCCCCTAACTCAGCTGCCTTGTCTGGTCTCAACGGGAAAGGATACACCTATCCCTGCAGAGACTTGATGTACACTTTTTTCTTGCATAATTTAACTCTTAGTAGGCAATGAACATTTAAAAATGTATAACTGTATCATAAGAGATTTAAGGGTTTAGTATATTCCGGCCCATGCATATTGAACTTGCAACATAAACTCAACATTGCATAGGAGATTAGTTAATTTTTTTCATCACTGCGGAAAAATTCCTGATACAACAATTTAAGGGAGGTCAGGTTTATTTCAGCTAATTGTGTTAAAGGGTTCTGTCCATCATGACTGACAACTCATGGCCAAGGAACTCAGTTTACATGAGACAGGCCTAGAAGAAAGAGTAAAAGGAATCTTAACCCTCTAATAACAGTTTTTTTGTTTTGTTTTATTTTTTTAATGTCCTGTCCCCAATCTGTGAATGTGGTAGCTTTCACTAACAGTTACGGTAGCTGTTTCTGTTAATCTCTGGAGATAGCCTCAAAGACACACCAAGAAGTCCACCTCCAACTCCTAGGGAATTCTGATTCCAATAAACTTTATTATGAATATTAACCGTCAAGTCTCAAGGAAAGTTTTTCACTATTCCTTCCAAGTTTTGCAGAAATGAGTTAATTATAGGCATATCAGCAGGCAAAAGGCAGACAAGCTATTTAACCTACTCAAGTATATATGAGCCATACAGAATTAAGTCTCCTGGGTGGGCCAAATGGTTGATACTTATACCCAATCTGAGGAGTAGAGGGGGCAGAACTTTAAATAGATGTCAGGTTTCCTGTATGGGGCTGGTGACAAGATATAAGAGAAATGAAGAAAGAAGTATGTGGTTGTCTTATGATGTAAGGAAAGTCTCCTAGGTGACTGTACAGAAATGGACAAAGAGTTAGACTTGTCAGTGTGTTTTTGACATTTTTTGTCTTTTCCTGAGAGTTAGTATTTACTAGTTAGTGAAATTTTGTAATACCTGGGATCTTGAAAAGTTATTTCAGTCAGACAGGGGAAGTTCAAAAGACTGCTCCTAATGATTTGACAAGTGATAAAAGATTGGGGGCAGTTTGCCGAAAATTATCAGTTATTTTAATTCATAGTCTCCATACTTTGATGTTTGAACTTCTCTTTATAATGCTCTGCAATTTCCTATGCAAAGCTAGTCTCACATAAAACTTCATTCTGCCTCAGTTATATTCTCTTTGAAGCTTTTGCTGCCAATGCTTTAAAAAAAAAACTACAGACACCTAAAGAAAGCCTAAATTTCTCACACAAAACTATTATACAATCCTGGAATTCTCTGCTCCAATCCTCCATGAGCGTCCCCCATTCGTGTTTTACGGATCCTGTACAAGTAAAAACACTTATTCAAGCAAAGGAACCAAGTTCAGAATATGACTTCTGTGACTAGAAAGTCTGAAAAACTCATCCCTTTTTGTGTCACCTCAGTGAAATATTTTATTTAATACAACATAGGAACTAAATGGAAATGTCATTTACCTATGATGTACCTAGAGCATTTTGCTTCTACCTGATATTCAGATATAATTTTATATTTATTAATAAGTTAACAAATGTAACTGTATATAAATATAAGAGATTTATCCTTTAAATATGACAAACTAGATTTCTACATTCTGCTCTATTGCTTATAAGTATGATCTTTAACAGGATACTTTTCTAAACCACAGTTTCCTGCAAGTAAGGATATTAGTGATCCTTTATAAAAGTGATACATTATATTTCTATTTAAGGGGAAAATTATTTCATTATTAATCATCATTATCATGTAATGGATAACAATCATAGATATGTGAATTACAGAATGTCCTTCATAATGGCAGATCAGACAGTGATGGACCACATATGCAAAGGTAGTTCCATAAAGACTATTCCAAAGCTGAAATGTTCCTACCAATTATTGATGTTGTATCTGTCAAAACCATTGCTCAGATCCATTGTTTATGTCAATGAAAAATATCAACACTGCATTAAAAGATACAAGCACACAGTTTATTCTGGACCAGTATGCATGTTCAAGGCCAGGGAACATGGATTCAAGTTTGCCCACATATCATTTTTAATCATGGGAGAAGGTGTATAAATTTTAAAAGTCACAGGATAAAATTAATTTACAAAGCAGTATATTTACCAAGTACATCAGAAGGTGTATGAGGCAAGTAAGCTTCAGTGAGACAGACAGGTTTTCTGTGGTCCTCGGGGCCTATCCTGTAACATTCTTTGCTTTTAGGATTGGTGGAAGTTAGAGATCTGCCAAGTTCAGCAAAGCATTCTAAGAAATTGTTATAGCAGTCTTGACCAAAGAATGGAGGTTAATGTCTTCTAACATTTATATGTTAGCCCGTAATAATTTGGGTTCTTGACTAACAACATTCCATATTTCTTCAAGCCAGTTGAAGTCAAGCATTCTAGACGATAAGTAAAGATGTGTAGCTGCCTCAGACATTTCATTTCATACACGTGTATCTGTGACTGGACTTGTGCCATTTCTCCATCTGCCATCATGTAAGAGTATAGCAGTATGATATTTCTGATATGATATTTTCATCATTATTTTAGAGTATTCTGCCTAGAGAGAAAGTTTACTGTAAAACAGTATGTTAAACAATGTGGCAGCAACATCCGGCATTATGTTCTTATCATGTATCTTCAAGTGATTGACACATAAGCTATAGGCATGTGTGTATACATTCACTCCATAAGGTTCCCACAATAAGGAAACACATATCAGCTTGTTTTAAAGGAAGACGTCTGTCAGTAAGTAACCATGACTGCATTTATTATGTTTTCTTCCCTAAGGATAAATGATACGATGTGAAGAAATAGAAAAATGTGGCATCTCTATGACATTTGAATAGAAATAAAATTGACGATTTCACAAAAGTACTTTGTACTGTCACAATAGATTCAGCTTTCCACAAGAAAATAAGACATTATACTACTTTACAGAATTATTGTGAATGTAAATAGTATTCACAGAATGGCTGTACATTTGTAATTGGACTTTCTGAATGCTATATACAAGAGTCACTGAAAAGAAGGTTTATAACAACAAAGAAATCATCACAATTTTGTTTTCAGGAAGCTCTTGGTGTGGGTCAATCCTGTTGCACTTAAGGTGGCTTGTGTTTCCACCCTAGCAACTACCTCTGGTAGATTTAAAACACTAGAAGAACAAAAGTGTTTGAGACCTTGAGAGTTGGTTTTCTTTGCTTTGTTTTGTTTTGTTTTGTTTTGCAAAGTTAATTATACTTCAGAAATGGTTCTGTTTCTTGGAAAAACTATTTATTGCAACTGTCTGTGCCTAATGCATTCAGATGTTCACAAAACGTCATCACATAAAGAAAAAAAAAACAGGTCATGAAAGAGTAAATAAAAGACTAAAAACACTTTGCATAGGATGTCCCAAACAGCAAAAATACTTTTGCATGGAATTAAAAAGAAATGTTCAACAAAGGGAAGGGAGAACCTGTAGAGACTATATCCAGAGGTTAGACAAGGGCTCCATTGGGAGATGGGGCCACCGACTCATCTCCAAATGTTTAACCTAGAATTGTTCCTGTCCAAAGGAAACACAGGGACAAAGTGTGGAGCAGAGGCTGAAGGAAAAGAAATCCAGAGACTGCCTCACCTGAGTATCCACCCTATATAGATACAGGAAACCCAGACACTCCGGTGGGTGCCAGGAAGTGCTTGCTGACAGGAGCCTGTTATATCTGTCTCCTGAGAGGCTCTGCCAGAACCTAACAAATAGAGAGATGGATGCTCATAGCTAACCATTGGACTGAGCACGGGGACCTCAATGGAGGAATTAGCATAAGTATTGAAGGAGCTGAAGGGGTTTGCAACCCTATAGGAAGAACAAAAATATCAACTAACCAGACCCCCCAGAGCTCCAGGGACAAAACCACCAACCAACGAGTACACATGGAGGGACCGATGGCTCCAGCTGCATATGTGGCAGAGGATGGTACTGTTTGGCATCAATAGGAGGAGAAGCCCTTCATCATGTGAAGGCTCAATGTCCCAATGTAGAGGAATGCCTGGGCAGTGAGGTAGGAGTGGGTGGGTGTGCAGAGGAGCACCCTCATAGAAGCAAGGGGGGGGGGAAATGGGAGAGGAGCATTTCAGAGGGTACACCCTGAAAGGGGATAATATTTGAAATGTAAATACATAAAATATTCAATAAAAAATTACAATTTTCACTAGGATTTTATTAGCTGTTGTAGAAGTTGAAGAAATGTATATGAGCAGAAAAAAAGGGCTTAGAGGATAAAGTGATGTCACATAATCATGAGGACCAGAGTTTGGCTTCTCAGCACTGTATGAGAGACAGACAGGAATGGTGACCCATCTGTAGTCAAAGTCTTGGGAGGTAGAAGTAGAGATCCCTGGGGTAAATGACTAACAGTGAGCTCTGGATTCTGTCAACCTCAGCGAGAGAGAGAGAGAGAGAGAGAGAGAGAGAGAGAGAGAGAGAGAGAGAGGAAATAAAGTATAAATGTGATTTGATTTTCATTTCTCTGTGGCTGAATAATTGCACAATGCCTTAGAATATTACATCCTAAAGAATTTTGTACTGGAAATAGAGCCACTTAAGATTGCTAGACTCAATCATCTCTAACAAATATCCACAAACAACCAGACATATTACCCCACATTCTTTCCTTAATTGACCAAAGTGAGAAAGTGAATGGGAAGCTGAATATTTGAAGACTTGTGTTAAACATTTTCAGATTGACAGCTGGTGTGTAATTTATCTTTTGAGCATCTGTGCCTGTCTGTCTTTTCTTAGATAACATAATGGAGTTCTTTAAATTCTCAGCATGAATGGATTCTTATAATCTCCACAATATGGACATGTTCAAGAGACAGAGAATTTGTATCTCCTAGAACTTTCTATCATTTCCCTTCATAAGACATTTCTACAACCACTTAGCCGCCTGCTAGATCATTTTCAATTCATCCTGATGATGAGCAGAGTTTAAATGTATCTTATCAAGTATGATCAGCTTAATTTAACTCCATTTAGTTAGTAGAGAATAACTGAATAATAATTTTGGGGTTTTCACTTTTGTTGCTGATTTTATATTATTTTCCCTTCAAAGCATTTTTTAAACTTTTATCGTCGGCAATCAAGTTGGTGAAACTGAAGAATGAGAGCGCAGAGTTTGAATGCAGTCAAAGTAGAAAAAGAAAAATGATGTTAATGAGTGGAGCATTAGCAGAGCCAACCTTATCATTTTTCTGATTAGTAAGAAAATAAAAACATAGTGTTCTTTATTTAACTAAGAGTTTTGAAAATGTGCTCTTAGAATACTTTAAATAAAAATAGAAAGCATGTTTCTTTTTTTTTGAGATCTCTCTTCATCAGTCACAGCATATTTAAATTCCATTCAAATCTCTCACGCATGCATTTATTCTCAATAGAAGTGTAGAACTACAGAAGTGCCAGGGGTCTAGTCCTATAACTCGATATTTGCTATATCACAATAGCTAACACATCCTGCAGTCCTACTTGTCAAGAAGCCATCAACATCATGACTCAGAGAGTACTGAGTATTAATCCAATCTTCTCCTTGGGACTGATCTTTGGAAGTCAGTGTGGTTGTAACCTCTGCTTCAGAATACATTCAGACTAGATGTGGAGTGAAAAAGGTCTATTCCTATTGGTTTCTTAGAAGAGCACACCATAATTCTGTCCACCTAAGAGATGAAGTGGCCACTGCCACACTTTACCCTAAGTTCCCCACAGGACAGATAAACCTTACCATGACCAATATCCCAGTGCATACACCTTTCATCAGGTATCTCTGGTACTCCACAAAGCCATGATCAGTGAGAGCCTTTCCTTCCAAAACTCTACCTGGAAAAGACTGAGTCCTCTGTGAAGAAGTGGAGTAGAAGACAGATAAAGGTCTTAGCTGTTGGGGGATTGAAGATCTAGCTGCTTAAAATGAATCCAGAAAATACAAAAAGAAGGGCACTTGCATACTTGCATTCAGCATCCCACACCATGACATAGGAATCCATCAAGGTTCACTCGCAAAACAAAAATCCAAAGATAAAATTACTAACAACATCTACATAGCAACTACAAAGTATTAACCTCTGAGAGTGTGTGGACTGAGTGTGAGCTGGAAGCATAAGATTCTATGCAATTCAACTAGTCATAGCCCCACAAGGGCAGCCATGAGAAGAGGAATCCATTTTCATCATTTACAGACATTTCATGATTTACAGACATTGAACTGTGTACCTTGAAAATGCATCGGTGTGTAAAGCCCAATAGTTCTGCATATGATCTTTGATACCAGTCTCTCTAATGAGATAACAGGTCACTAATGGTCACTAATCTAAAGGCATCAGTATCCATATTAGAAGACAGACAGATGCATAGAGAAGTGCTGTGTGATAATGGTCACAGACTGGAGTGAAATAAGTCAATTAACATCAAGCATCAATGACAGCAGGAAAGTATGGGACAGGCATATGTCCATCGTTGTCCCTGAGATGTAAAAAGGCATGATGCGGTGGCACTTTGATGTTCAATTTCAACTCTCCAGAATTTTTGGTAGAATTAATTTAGGGTATTTTATTCTGGAGAAATTTTTATCCAGTAAAAATGGCTGCTCTGATCACATCCAAAGACCCTTTAGGTCTGTGTGATCCCACTGGAATACATATTCACTTTTGATCCCTCTGGATGGAATCCTAAAGTACACAACTTTAATCCTAAACAATGACATCTGATTGAGTGCTAGACTAAATGATAAATGAGATTTTAAGCAGAATGAGTTAGAGATAGGATACTCCCAACACTCAGGAGAAAATCTTATTTCAGAGCAGCTCAGACACATGAATTTAGTTCAGTCAGTGAGTTGGGTATTGGTGCAGTGAGTGAAGTTCAGTGGAGTTTAGTTTGTTCATGAGTTCATGCAGCTAAATGCAGATCAGCTGAGGCAGGTGAAGCCAGAGAATAAGGAGGAGCCGTAAGATTAGAACAAATTGCCAAAGTTAGTTAGAGGCCAAGCAGAGTAAATCAGTGAGAAGCTGAAAAAAAGCCATATTAAATCAGTCAGCTTGACAGAAGTTTCAGCCAGAACAGCTAAATTGAACTAGCCAGCCAGAATTCAGAAAGAACTAGAAAGGGTGAGCTTACTCAGCCATAAGACTTTGAGATGACAACTACATCTGGCAAATAAAAGATACTTTTACATTTTATTTTATTTATTGTTTTCATTAACTTATATATTCACTTTACATCCCAATTAAAGCCCCCTCCTTCCTCTCCTTCTAGCCCCTTTCTTAAACTCCCTGCCCCTATTACCTTCTCCACAGAGAAGAGGAAGCCCCCATCCCCACCCCTGGTACCATCCCACATGGGACATCCAGTAGCTGCACAAGTAAGTTACTAGGGGTAGAGGATCCAATGGCAAGCAACAGAGTTAGAGACAGCCCCTACTCCAGTTGTTAGTGAATCCATGTGAAGACCAAGCTGGATGTCTGCTATGAATATGTAATGAGCCTAAGTCCAGCCTCTGCATGCTCTTTGGTGGTTCAGTGTCTGTGAACCCCCTTGATCCCAGGCTAGTTGAAACTAAAGGTGTTATTGTAGTTTTCTTGACCCCTCCAGTTGCCTCAATCTTATTCCCTACTTTTCCACAAGACTCAGCTCTCCCTGATGTTTGGCTTTGGGTCTATGCATCTACTTCCATCCACTGTTGGATGAAGCCTGTCTGTGAGCATAGCAGCAGAGTATCATTAATAGGATCAGAGTATGGCTCTTTCACATGAGATGGGTCTCAATCATTGGTTGGCCTTCCCCTCAATCTCTGTTCCATCTTTTTTCCTGCACATCTTGCAGGCAGGACAAATTTTGGGTTGAAGGTTTTGTGGGTGAATTGATGTCCCCCTCCCTCAAGGAAGTTCCACCTGGCTACAAGATGTGGCTATTTCAGGCTCCATATGCCCAGCTGCTAGGAGTCTCAGCTCTGTTACAGATGTATACATCTATACAATGGGATGCTTTTTACTTATTTAAAACAAAGACATGGTGACATTTGTAGGTAAGTGGGTGGAATTAGAAAAAAATATCATCCTGAATGAGGAAATACAGACCCAGAAAGACTCTCATGGAATGTATTCACATATAAGTGGATACTAGCCATAAAATACAGGATAACCATCTACTACCACTCAAAGGTAAAAAATAGACATCAGAAGTGAATGGAGAGAGGGAACTGGGTGGAGGAGGGAGTGAGAAGGGGACTGAGGATGGGATGGGGAGTAGGTTGCTGCAATGGAAAGAGGTTGGGTCCAGAGTGTACCAGAGAGTGAGAAAGAAAATGGATGGAGGCATCTCTGGGACTAGAGGAGTCCCTGAGAATCTACTTTTACATTTTATACAACCTAGTTTCTAGTACTTTGTTATTGTAGACACACACATACACACAAACGCACATGCTCAAGCTCCAAAAGTTAATGTAAATAAAATGGTCCCTTTTTCAATTATTAGTTTTACAAGCAACCATGTACTTACAGTTTTCATTAGCATTGAATTTTTTTCAAGTTTATCCTTAACAAATTCTGAAGCTTCAAGACATAGTTAATTATTATTAACTATTTATAATGCATGTTATGTTAAGAAGTGAAGACATTGACATAATATGTAGTTTGTGTGTGTGCATGTGTGTGTGTGTTTGGCTCAGGGAGTGGAACTATTAGGAAGTGTGGTCTTGTTGGAATAGGTGTGTCATGTGAGTGTGGGCTTAAGACCCTCACCTTAGAGGCCCAGAACTCCGTCTTCCACTAGTAGCCTTTAGATGAAGATGTTAAAGTCTCAGCTCTGCCTGCAACATACCAGCCTGGATGCTGCATGCTCTTGCCTTGATAATGGACTGAATTCTCTGAACCTATAATTCAGCTCCAATTAAATGTCAATATAAGACTTGCCTTTGTCATGGTGTCTGTTCACAGCAGTAAAATCCTAAGACTACACACACACACACACACACACACACACACATATATATATATATGAACAATACAAAGAGTGATCCAGACGACCGAAGAGGAGAAGAAAAGATGACAGGAGGAGAAAATTTGTGGGAGGCGAGGGAAGGAGAGGAGATGAGTTTTGTGGCTTTTTCCCTGTGGTTTGTCATCTTTCTTTTCCTTCTATTTCTTAAATTCTTTGATCATTTTATACAGTACAGGGATCACTGCAGACATGGGGTAAAGAAATTGCAAGAGCCAAAGATAGTGGATATCTACAGAGATTTCTATCTTTTTTAAAACAAGTAGCACCATGAGTCGCAGTAATAGACTAGCTTGGGATATTTTTTTAAAGGTGAATTTAAATCATGAAATTCACAAAAAGAAAAGTAAAACATTTGCATGGTGTTATATTAAGCTCTTTGAGGAAAAAAAAACTTGCATGTGAGTAACTTTTTTTCTAATAAGTATGTCCAGTGAGAAAGATTCAATCACTGGAAAGATTTTCGTCATGCACTAATTGTCCTAGATACATCTCCTCTTCTCAGCTATATACCATATCATAATGAAGATTTTTAGCTGAATATAGAAGATGAAGAGTCCAAATACAATAGCACATCACATAACTAACCTGCTTTGGAGGCTTGGGTTGCAAGATCACTCGAGCCACAAATTTAAAGCCCACCTGGGAACTAGATCAAGACCCCATTTCACATTAAATATATAAAACTAATAACAGGCATACTGGTACACACATGGAATGTTAGTTCTTTGGAGGTGAAGGTGGCACAAGGTTACACTGAATCTATATATTTTGTCTCAAAAATAATAATTAAAAGTGAAGAAATTGAAACTCAGAGAACTGTAGCATCAAATACAAGCCACACATTAGCCTTCAAGTTAAGGTTCAGATTGCCTGGCCCGAACCCGTCCAATTCTATGTTGAAAATAATGCTGCGGGGAAATTTTAACCTGCTTAAAATGTATTTAACATTACCTGTTCAAAAAAACCACATAAATTGTATTTTATGACGTTGTACAATTATCTGAAGTCCATATAACCTTTTGCAGAGTGGGTTCAAATTGCAGCTATTGTGAACTGATATCAGCCTGAATTTCAGTTTCCAAAGAAATAGATCCTAACATGAGAATTAACTACTATTAGCTTACATAGGTAGAGCATACAGGAAATGTCTGTCAGCTTAGGGGAAAAATAGCCTTTCATGTTTCTAGAAAAGTCCCTAGACAGTCATGAAGATTCTCACAATTGTGAGTACACAGAATGAGTCAGTGTTTAGGATTCAGGAAAGGTGTGAACTGACAGAATCAGACTCATCTTGAAATTTCATTTTCTGCCTAAAAGCAACAAATCTAGCAACAAATCTGGCAGAAAAGTAGAAACACAGAGCTCTATTGTAATATTTTTTTCTTTTAATGATGGATCTGTATCTCTATGTTAGCTCTGAGATAAAATACAAGAACGACTTGGACAATTTTTAAGATATACAAAACAAACAAACAAACAAACAAACAAACAAAAAGTAAATCTCCAATCTAGTACTTTCATCTGCTACAAGAATCACTTGCTGGGAAAAAACAAAAAACGAAAACAAAAAACTGCACTAGCCACTCTCTCATGTATGAGTGACTCTGTGTGTGTGTGTGTGTGTGTGTGTGTGTGTGTGTGTGTGTGTGTGTGTGTGGTGTAAAGACAGAGGTCAACATCAAATATCTTCCTCAATCCTCTCAAATTTATTTTTGGGAAAAGACTTCTATTAAACCTGGAGCACAATGATTTAGGCTAGAGTTCCCTGTCTACACATCTCCAATGATGAGGTTGCAAGCATTTGTCATTGAGCCCAGTTTGTTGTATAGGTTCTGGGGATTTGAACTCAAGTCCTAAGGCTTGCACAGCAGGTACTTTCCTGAAGTTATTTCCCCAGCCCCAGGGAAGTACTTTTTACAAGAACCTCTGTATAGTCTGTGGGATTTGTGGTTTTAAAATCTATATCCCAGAAGATGTTTTGATCTAAATTGAGGTATACCTTTCAATAAATTAATCAATTAACTCTTATTCCTCATAAGAATTATGTTACTTTTTTGTAGAGAAGGCTGACAGAACTTATAATGACCATATTAAGCAGGAGATGGTCTTTCTGAAAATACGAGGTCTAATACTCAAAGATATATCTTAATGGGCATAATAATATATGGTTGTGCATTTAAAAAATTACATTTAAATTATTTATAGGAAAACATGTTGATTTCATTCCAGGAATTCTGTCACTGGCCTCATCTTTGAAGCTGGCTGAGAATTTCTGCAAAGTAGAAACCACTCATAAATAAACCCATTACTTCAGCGTTATGCTTTATTTTCACTGTGAAATTGCATTACCTTGGTTAATCTTCTACATTGAGCCAAGTTAACAATGGATTGCATTTAGTAGTGGCAAGAAATACAACTTATTATCAAAAGATGCCTTCTTTGATAATAGAGAGTACTGAAAAGTGTAGCCCTTTGGACAATAGATCCATCATTGGATTAAATATCTTTGCAACTATCATAGACATGATGTTACATACATTGAGAGTCTCATGATTCACAACATTTATTTTATTTTTAAATACGTCACTGTAAAGCAATAATTCACCACAGACAAATCCAGCTGACGTTCAGAAAAAGTATTTCGAGAGTAGCTTGAAGACTTGATGTTTTATTGAACATTGTTAGAAGGTAATATCAATGATAATAAAATCATTTAATAGTGAAAATTTTTGTCTGATTTTATTCATTATATGATTTATAACACAATTTTTAAAAGACTAATTCATATAAATCATTCTGACTACATCGAGGGAGTAGCCACTAATAAAATTATGAAAATCAAAGTCTTTTAGAGAACCCTACATTCATGCTCTGCAGTATGTCTTTCTTTCTACATTTTTTTCTTTCTTTCTTTCTTTCTTTCTTTCTTTCTTTCTTTCTTTCTTCCTTTCTTTCTTTCTTCCTTTTTTTCTCTCTTCCCCTTGCTTAAATTCTATATCAAGATATCTTTATTAAACCCAAATTCTGCTTTATAAAAGAAAAGTAAATTATAAAAATTAAATCATATAAATTGAATGTTAAAAAAAAAGATTTTTAACAAGTGTTTCAAAGTGACCAGACATAAGTAAAAAGGTGCCAGTTAGCATTTTGCAATACCTAAGCAAAGTGAATCTATATTAATTTTACTTTAATTTTACTTCATATTTTACTCAAACTGATCCTTTATTTCACTCTAGGATAAAAGAACTAATAATGAGACCCAAAACCACATAAGTAATTAAGATGGTTCTTTGTTTAATTAAGTTATTTAAATAGCACCTTTCTTCCCCTCCCTCCTGTCCTTCCAGTCCCTCTTACCCCACCCCATATACTTCTTTTCCCCTTCTACTCAAAAAATGAGAGCACCCCCCCATATTAACCAGCATTGGCAGTAAGACTAGGTGCATCTTTTTTTATTGCGGCTAGACAAGGCAGCCCAATTGGGAGACAGGGATCCAAAAGTAGGCAATATATCCAGATTCGGTCCCTGCTCTTATTTTAGGAATTTCACATAAAAACTCAGCTCCACAACTGTTACATATGTGCAGAGTCCCTAGGTCCATCACACATATGTTGTCTGATTGACAATTCAGTATCTGTGAGCCCTAAGGTCCAAGGTTTTCTTGTGGCATCCTGGACCCTTCTGGCTCCCTCAATCCTTCCACTCCCACTTCCACAGGATTCCCCAAGATACACTTAATGTTTGGCTGTGGGTCTTTGCACCAATTTCCATTAGTTACTAGGTAAAGTCTGTCTGATGACAGTTATTCTTGGTTCCTGTCTTCAAGTATAGCAGAATATCATTAATAGTGTCAGGATTGGCCTAGTTAGTACTTTGATGAAAGTTCATTTTTACTGGAAGAATAGGACAATCAAGAGGCTCACAAATCAGATTCTTAACTTGGGGAGATTAAGAAAGTCATTGATATAAGAAAAAAAAAAAAGGAAGAAATAACAGGCTAATGAGATAGCATAGCAGGTAAACGCACCTGCCACCAAGCCTAACAAACCTGTGTTCCAGACCCACACGCTGGAAGGACAGAGCTGACTCCTCCAAACTGTTCTTTTCTTTCTACATGCACATTGTGGCATATGTATGTAGTGGCATATTTTCCCTACAAGTTGGGAGAAGCTAAGATGAAAGGAGTAAAGAGAGGAAGAGGAGAAGGTAGAGGAGGAGTGAGAGGAGAGAGGACCAGAGAGAGGGGAACATGGAAGCAAATGTGTATGAGTCTCTACCAGTCAAAGGTAGTTGGTATATCTAGGTTGGGTATTGTAACCCAATACCCAATACACCTCTCATTGTGTGAGCATCTTGTTATTGAGCATTACCCAACATATAAAGCCTTTGGATAATCTAAACATTAGAGTCTCATTCCTACAGGGCCCGTGTGGATGGCAGGATGGTCTGGGCTAATATCCCAGCCTTGTGGAGACAGCATGAAAGATTGGCAAAGCCATCTCTCATGCTGGGGTCTTGTGAGTGGCAGGGCTCGTGTCTCTGGCCTCCTGAGCAGGCGGCCTGAGCCTAGTGGTGAATGCTGCTGCCAATCATGGCCTCAGGTCTAGCCTAGTCAATAACATGGTGGCTCTGTAAACAAGTGAGAACGGTTGCTGCTGATTTAAATATCTCCTGCAACATATGTACATATGCACCACACACATGAACACACACATAAAATAGATGATAGATAGATAGATAGATAGATAGATAGATAGATAGATAGATAACAGATGATAGATAGATGGATACATAGATAGGTATATAGACCTAGAATATGAATAAATAACAAGGAGGTGAAATTACAACTAGAGAAAGAGTCCATCATAACCATTTGGCGTCCATTTAAAACAAAAAAGACATAATTTTTTATAAAGAATAGAAATTGACGAAAAAGGGAAGGAGAGTCTCAATCTATGTCTCCTCCCCCAACAGCAGTATACCAATATGGTAAAAACACAGAGCCACACCCAGAAAATGTCTGGGTACATATTTAAGTGTGTGACCCACATACCAGAACTATGAGAGGCTTTTTCTACTGAGACATGAATCTTCTAGCTCAGGAAATGGGAGTTGTTTATTTTTATATCCAATATGACACTGTCTATATCGGTGGTTCTTAAGCTCCCTAATGTTGTGACATATTAATTCAGTTCCTTGTGTTGTGGTAACCCCCCAACCATAAAATTACTTCATTACTACTTCATAAATGTAATTGTAATAGTTACACTGCTATTGTTATGAATCACAATGCAAATATTCTATATGTGATACCAACAGGGTCATGACCTGTGGATTGAGAACCTCTGGTCAATAGAGACACTCATACCTAAGATTCTGTTACAAAATGTCCATGATTTTTCCTGGGAATAGATGGATATATTGAAGGGACTCAAGCAGCATCTCTTTCAGCCTCTTTCATGATTCTTTCTGGAGGTGGTAGTCATGACATTTTCACTAGATATGACACTTCAAAGGCTGGAGGTGTTATCTGTCATAATCATGGAAATAGAATGAACTTACAGCTTGTCACAAGTCACCCTGGCAGTCATCTCAGATCTAAGATAGTTTTTTCTTAACCTCTTGAAGGAGATCTTCTGGACTTTGGGCTTCCTGCTCCTAAATGTAAAAGTAGTCTAGTTCAGAATATAAATCCAGCTAGATGAGTCGTCAGGCTCACAGGTAATAATGCCAGAGGATTCATTTAAATCCATTCAGCAATGCATAATTTCAGGATATTAAACAGTGTTATTTTTTTCTTGGGGGAAATTATTTAAAAACATTTTTTTTAAAACCTAGAAAACCTCATACATTTTAAGTCAGGTTGCAATATGCAAAGAGAAATCAAATGTAATGTGAGATTGCAAATACAGAAATTTTATCTTCACACACAGCCAAATAGACAAAGCATTTATGCATGTGTTCTCTAGTCTTCTTCAACCGTTCACAGGACCCTGTTTATCACACATGGATATTTTGATGCTTAGCTAATTTCATTTATCCAAATGCTAAATGAGTTTTTTTATAACTGTATAATTGGAGATATATTTGGATTGAAATGCTAATGAATTGTTCATGTGCTTGTCCAGAAACTAGGAGAGAAGTGTTGTATCCTCTCTGGTAACTTTTTAATGTAGGGTGTGTATCTCTCTCTCTCTCTCTCTCTCTCTCTCTCTCTCTCTCTCTCTCTCTGTGTGTGTGTGTGTGTGTGTGTGTTTGTGTGTGTGTGTGTTTTGTTTAACTCTCTGGTGTGTCTGTAGATTTCTAAGTTCTAAAGTAGCCCTCTGCACGTGCTGAGCAAACACTGTATCCCTAAGCTACATCCCCAGCCAGCCCCTTGTTAATGTTATTTCAAAGTATTACGTTACAGGTCCATGATAAAGATATTCCAAGATTTTAAAGCTTTCTACATCTACAAAGTTCTTTAAAATTAATCTTATATTCTTTAATGAAATAAAGAGAAAAAGGCCTTATCATTACAAGTATCAGAAGTGAATCCCCTAAGAAATGAGAAGTTCTTGATAAAAGTATAGTGAGAGGGACACCCTACGTTTTATTTTTAACAGGGAAAAATAAGTATATTTTTCACTTGTGTTTGCCCCGTACTCATTGTTTGATCAGTGTTGGGATTACAGGGCTACATAGCTGTGTACTTTGTATGAGAATGATCCTAATGTTGACGTTGAACATTGTGATTAGGTATAGCCCACATAAAGGCTTCACTTTGAATCATTTGTGTTCCACAGAATCCAAATTGGCATTGTGCACTATGATTTAAAATGGCCCTGTGAAATAGGTTAAACTTAATTAACTTTAGTATGATTTTTTCATTCATATCCAAAAATAGCCTAAAATATACAAGGTGTGTAGAGAAGTTCAATTCAAGGTGCCATTCTTAATTCCATTGAGCAACTTTGTTTCCGTTGACTGTTACAGAAAGTTACTCTGTTACTTGACTTTCTTTGATAGATTTTACATTGATCTCTTTTTCCAAAGGACCTATGTAGGAAGCTTCTTGATATCATATTCTAAGACATCTTGTTTCTTTCTTTTCCATCCTCTGTTTCTCCTCATCACTCAAGTATAACACATTGGGTGGATGTTGAAGTGCCAGATGATTTTAAGCACCTTTGGTTTCTAGTTTTCATCTCTCTGCTTATGATTGGAGTTCTCCAATGGTTTGCTTCATCTTCCTTTACTATTTCTACCCAAACTTCTCAGCAGTAATAAATACATCTATACATATCATCTGTTATCTACTACGGTCCTCAACGCTGCTAATCTATAATAGTGTGAATGTTGCTTGGTTAAGTAGATAAATTGAATTACTTTTAAAAGAAAACCTTTCATTTTCTCCTATCGTACAGCTCAAGCAACTATCTTTTTCTTCTAAAGGAGGAATGGAGCTTAAGGAAAATATAAATATTTTCCTTCAAGTGGTATCATTTGCTACTTAGGAAAAGCAAAGTCTATCATATTCTTAACAAAGTATGATTGCTATTGTTTCCTAATACAAATTGATCTTATGATGCTTGAAACATTTACCTCTACCACAAGTACTATGTGGAGATAAAGCATAATGGTAGTCTTGTATGTGCGAAGAAGCAAATTCTCAAACACAGTTCAAAGTAATCTTTGATGTTTAACTAGCCATTTGCTTCACACTACACAAGAGATTCTGGAAATTTTGCATTCTCAGGGTTTTGATTTATTGGATCATGAATGAGACTCATATGAAAGTACTAATGCTGACATCATTAAATGTATAGTCACAGAAGAAGGCTAGAAATGTATGTGTTCTTGTATATTATACTATTGATACATGCATGGGGTCTTAATCTTCAATGCTTGACTTTACCAGTACAAAATTTTTGAAGTTATTGAGTACTGCTAACATTGTTTATAATTGCTACCTAATAAATAAGTGTTTAACAGGCAACACAGCCATTACTAAGTTCTAAACAGGCAAAGAGATAAGACAAAAATGTACAATATTTCACAATATCCAAACATGGAAAATAGCCCTGTCTCTCTACTTTGAAATTTACCTCACTATTACAAAAGAACTCGGAAGAAATGAAGATTATATAGTTTGGGGGAAAAGTGAAGAACAGTATTGATAACGGTAATGCCAAGAGCTAAAATTTAAATTTCCCAATCACTTCCTTAAAATGAACTCATCTTATCTGTTATAAAAATTAACTTGCTAGTTAAATGTTATGACTGTACTATATTTCCACCCCAAATCTCTGTGAATTTTACACCCTGCATGTGATGCCTTAAGCAGACATGAAATAGAAAAGCTTATTTTTTTTCTTTTTTTCTGGCATTGCTTTCAAATAGTTGGAAGGCAGGGCTTGCCCAGTTCCTGTCATGGTGGACAAAGGGATGGAGGGACTGTTGAATGGAGAAATCAGAGCATTAAATGATTTTCTTGTCTCTGACAACTTCAGACTTAAAACAGTCCCCACAGATTGTTTATATATATTAAGAACATGATTGTGATCTATATACTAAGCAAAATAAATAATAACTTTTATATTGAGCTAAGCAAACGAATGGGTGAATTTATAGCTTATTTTAAACAAGTTTATTATAACTAGACTGATAAAATAGTACTTTTACTAATTAATAAGTGCACACAATGATTTAATGCACTATTCTCAATGTATTGACTGTAGACTGATATCTACACACATATGTAGGTACATAATATCTCAATACTATGATGGAATACAGTCTGTATTATATGGTTTATGAAAATGAGCCTTCCAGAGTGGTGTGTGTGTGTGTGTGTGTGTGTGTGTGTGTGTGTGATGTGTTTCTCTGTGAGTATTATATTATCCAACTCTGTTACTGCAGAAGTTAGAGGAGACCTCACATATGCCACTCTGTCGATGTCTGCCATATTTTCTTGCGACAAGAATGTTACTAAACCTGAAGATCACCACTTTGGCTAACCTAGCTGGCCAACAGGCCTCCTATCCCTGACCTACCACAGCACTGTTACCTCTGAGAATATGTGGCTACACCCAGATTTCTATGTGGTTCATGACAATTCAAACTCTGGTCCTCATTCTTTCAAAGCAAGCACTCTTGCCCAATAAACCATCTCTTTAGCCCCAGAAATGTTTACTATGATAAAATCTATTTTTGAAAACCATTAACCAAAGCGTATTTCACTTGAGGCCAAACTTATTTGTGTGCTTATTTATTATGTAGAACTTGTTCTGAGGTTCTTCAATGTTTAAACAATTATACTGTAAAAATGAATATGATATTGACCAAATGTAAACTTAGATTTCTGTCGCTGAGCATCATGGGATTTAACACATCACAACTCTGCTTTCATCCAGGTGCATTCCGATAAGGACTAGGAATAAATCACATCAATGTTTCTCTATTCGTTCCCATTTCCTTTATGCATACCACTTTGATCTTTAGTAAGGTGAACAATATTTTATCTTAAAAATGGAATCCCTAAGAATTAAGATTATTAGAAGCAGAAAGCATCATTTAGGCCAGGGTCTTAAAAACATTTCCAGGTCCCTTTAATTATTTTAAGCTTATTTGGAGGTTTGGAGAAGTGGTTTGTTCCTAACACCCATGGCAGGCTGCCTCTTACAAAGCTGTAATTCTAGCTTCAGAGTATTCCACAGCATCTTAAGGTCTCCTCAAACACACACACACACGCACACACACACACACACCTACAAAATGATTCTAGGCAAGATTAAATGACCTCAAACTGGTAGAAGCTATGAGATGCAGTTTAGAACATAAGACTATTGGGAGAAATCCTGTCCATAATACCCTCGTGATAGAGTTAAAAATCAGTTCTTGTATGATACAGAATGTAAAGAACTGAATTCAATCCTAACTATATTGACTAGCATCAGTGCATCATTTTATGTTTTTGTAAAACTCCTAGTCTCTCATTTCTTTCCTCTTCCTCTTCATCCAACTCTCTTGCACACACACACACACACACACACACACACACACAGAGAGAGAGAGAGAGAGAGAGAGAGAGAGAGAGAGAGAGAGAGAGAGATACACACATACAAATACACACAGAGAGAGAAAGATACACACATACAGATACACACACAGATACACACATACAGAGATAAACACACACACACAAACACATACACACACATTTTCTCTCTCAGAATGGCTCTACCATGAAGTCCAATCCCAATCCGCTTAGATCATGCTCTATAGGTACATACCCTATAGGTACCTTCAAAATTAAATAATTGAGGACAGTAACATCATATTTTAATTATTTACTCAAAAATTATATATATGCATATTTTATAGTTTATATGTGTGTGTGTCTATACACACACGCACATACATATTTTATACATATGTGCATTTGTTTTCTTTTTTGCTGCAATTCTTTCTTAATAGTTTATGAGCACCTTGTTTTACACTGAAGAAAGATTAACTTGCTTAGCTGTCTGCCTTTTATGTAGGACTAACAATGAGACCTGGTCACTTTTTGTCATTTTTTATTAAAGTTAGATATAAAAATTTCAATTACTAATGGCTGTGACCCTGTAGATTTTTTTTCCTCTTTTCATAACACAGATAGAATATAGCTTTTCATTTAGAGGATCTATACTTTTGCTCTGCCTCTTAGTGTTTAAGCTGGCTCCCCACTGAGCTAAGTCAACTTGTTCCCTGAAGCTAATCTGTCATTCTCAAGTGGCCTTGCTTCTGAAATTGGTTTGATGCACTTACAACAAAGTACTCCTGTGCAGTGCAGGTTAGAGAGACTTAACAGCCACTGGGATGGGGCTTGCCCTAGTGCCTTGTTAAGGATGACTACGTGTGTCTATACTGCATTTCCTTTCCAGCGGTCAGAAGGAAGGCAGACTGCTGTATTAACCTTTAAAAAATATGAAGGTCCTAAATAAAATTAATGTAACAATAAAGAAGAAGATTTATAACTTTCCATTTGCCCCACTTCCCTCCCGCCGTCCCTCCCACCTTCCCCCTCTCCCTCCCTTCTTTCCTTTCCTCTTCCTGTTTCTTTTTATCTTTTTTTTTTTTTATCACAGGGCTTTATTTTTTCCTCTGTCAATTCCAGTGAAGGGGCAAAAATAATTACGCTTATGCTGAAATAAAACCCTTGAGAAGTATTTTCTCTTTAGAAAGTACTTTGACTTCTGCAATTAATTTTCACAAAGATAAACATAGCAACCTAGCAGTTCAACTTCATCACACAAGGTGCTGTGCAGGGATTGGAGAAAGTCAAGTCTTATCTGCAAAATGAAATGTGGCTGTGAAGAGACAATCCATTGTTTATTTAAAAAACTGAAAGAATGTAATTATTGGTATTTTCATAAGAATGTAAAGTATGAACCATAACAAAAATGGTTATAAGCTGAAGTGCCTAGTTCATTCTATGTGGTGTAATTTCAGATATCTAAACCCTAAAGTAATCTAAAGTTGAAAGTATGTTTTAGTTATTCATCATCCAGGAAAGGCTATTTTAGCCTCCATGAGTAGTAACTAAAGTCAAAAGCCAATGACAGCCTTTATAATTACAGTACCTTTTCCTCAGTTCATACTACTAAATAGAAGAACAAATCATAAAGTCTGTTCTCATTCATGTGGTTCATGTACTATACTAATTCTTAATTCTTCCCAAAAGCCAATGTTCTCCATTCTGTGCTGTTGCTGAGTGCGAGTAAACACATTGAAGCCCTAGAAAGAAGGATTCAGGCACTATCATGCAGGTAACAATTGCATCCTACAGTTTAACTCTCTTTCTTGCTGAAATGCAATTTGAACTTCCTAACTTTAGTCCTGACATATAGTAAGATGACTTCTTACTATGTAACAACCCTCTCAAGGCCAAATTTCCCTTGAATTACTTATATAATATAAGATTAATATCTATACGATACCAATATCTAAAAGTGTATAGATATATGATTCTTATAAAAACCTCTAAAGTTTTAGATGATATGTACAGTTTTGTCTTTTTTAAACACTACAAGCTAAACAAAGAATATATTCAGTCTCTAGCCCACCTAAGCATTTCCTTCACAGTGATACCAAAAGCCAATTCTAAAGCATCAATTTTTAACAATATTAAAACAATACATTGGGTATTGTTCTGTTCCTCACGCTAGATTGGAACTCATTCACCTACCTCAGCTTCCCAATATTAGAATTATGGTGACAGGCACCCTAACTTAAAGACTGATAGATGAGTGGATGGATGGATGAATGGATGGATGGATGGATGGATGGATGGATGGACACATGGATAAATGCATGATGGATGGATGCATGAATGGATGCATATTTGGATGGATGCATGGATGGGTAGATGGATGGTTATATGGATAGAAGGATGGATGTATGGTTGATGGATGTATCCTAGGTAACTAAACTTTCTGGGCAAGTATTCTAACATCAAATATAACCTCAATCCAAATGCAAAAGTGTTGAAAGTTGGCAAGGAAGAAAATCCATGTAATATCAAAGATAAAAAGGCTCTACTTTGTCTTTCTGCATTCCATCCCTAGCTGAGAGCCATTATTTTAGCTCAGTAAGCATTCTTTCTGGCTCTTTACATACAAATCACATCTGAAAGCAAAACCACAACAAATAAAATAAAGAAATATACAGATTTCTCTTTTAATTCAATAATATACTACAGAAAGTCTTTCTGTGATTATACGACAGACATAAGACATTCTCTGAATGCTGGGTATTTTTCAGCATACACTTAGCCACAATTAACATGTCTAAAATCTCTTACTACTAATGTCTGGTGTACATATTGCCTAACATATTTGTTCCTCCCGTAAGGATTCAGAAACTTTTGTGGCAGTTATGTTAATATTCTATGATGAATTTGTGAGACAAATCTGTATTTCCAGTGTTTACAATCATGTTCAATTGCCTTCCAAGGGGAAGGCTATATCTCTCCATTGTCTCAAGATACATAAGGGTATAGTGCTTGGGCTGTCTTTTAATCACCTTGACAGATATTAGTGTTTCAGGTACACTGGCTTTCCATGATATCCTTGTTGCAAATAATTTCTCTGACTCTGTATTTGCATTTATTGAAAAGTTAAATTATACATGCTTCTCTAAAGAACAGTGGTTCCTTATTCACAGTACAATTAAGGTTCACCTAGGAGCTTTTATATAAAAATCTGTTGTCTGAGCCATCACACATGCAAATCCAAATTCAAATGGTTACAGTGACATTTATATATAGTTCTCTGAAGATGCCAAATCACAGGCAGTTGAAAATTATATACTGTGACACAAATCACTGGGGATTTGTTTTATGTAAAAATCCTGGATTGAAGACTGAGAGTCAATATTTCTGAAAAGCTGCCAGATGTACATGTAGTTGGTCTAAGTTAACATTTGAAGAAGCCTGATTTAGAATGGCTGCCTTCTGATTGTTATTTAGCTCTTTGCCTGTTCACATTGCTAAACCTCTCCTATGTTTTCTTCTAATATATTTTATAATTTCTATTCACAGCAGGTGGGTGGGTGAGGGAGCACCCTCACAGAAACAGGGGGAGGGGAGATGAGACAGGGGGTTTCTGGAGAGGAAAGTGGGAAAGGGGATAACATTTGAAATGTAAATAAATAAAATATCCAATAAAAAAAGAAAAGTCTCTAAAAGATCTTTATTAATAAAATCTGGCCTGAAAAGATAAAGAAATCCTATAGACAATCACCTAACCAGGCTATAGGAGCTCATAGAGACTGAAGGAGCCTTCATGGGTCTGACACAAGTCCTCTGTATATATGTTATAGTTGTGTAGCTTGGAGTTCTTGTGGGACTCCTAACAATGGAAGTACAGGCTGTCTCTGACTCTTTTTCCTGATTTTGGGACCCTTTTACTATTCCTGGCTTGCCTCATCCACCACATTAATATAAGAGGACGTGCCTAGCCTTATTACATGTTTGCCATGTTTGATTGATATCTCGGGGAAACCTGTCCTTTTCTGAAGGGAAATGGAGGAGGAGTGTATCTGAGGAGAACGGAGATGGGAAGAGCTAGGAGCAGAGGAGGGAGGGAAAACCGTGGTCAGAATATAATATATGAGAGAATAATAAGTGAAAAACAAAAGAAATCCCTGGGAAGAAAAAAAGAATCAGGTTTAAAATAATGAAGGAAAACTGAACTCTTACTGGAGTCTATCATAAGACTAAACAGTGTCAACAGTTAGTGATGCAGCACAATGGTAGTTTGAATGTCCTTGGCCCAAGGAGTGACACTAATAGGAGGAATGGTCTTGTTGGAGAAAATATGTCACTGTCAGAGGAGACTTTGAGACCCTGCTCCTTGCTGCCTGAGGATGCTGAGCCTTCTCTTGTTTGTCTTCGGATGAAGATGTAGAACTCTTGGCTCTTTCTCCAGTACCATGTCTACCTGGATGCTGCCGTGCTTCCTGTCATGATGATAATGGACTAAACCTCTGAACATATATGCCAGCCCCAAATAGATGTTGTCCTTTTTAAGAGAAAACAAGAGTATAAATATATTTGTGCTGTATTTTAAAATAATATAAGGTAGAAATCTAATTATAATTATATTTGTAACACATATATCCAATTGATTCGCTGCCATCTATTAATAGATGAAAATTCTTTCCAAATTTCAGAGTAATAGCCTGTCCTAAACAACCAAAAGAAAAAGCTGTATGTGAACAAAGGTGTTTGACTATTTAAATAAATAGAATCTAAATTTTAAAAATTATTTTTCTTTTAGAAAAGGAAGCTATGTCTGAAGACAAATAACTTTTTCCATTAATTTATTTATTCACTTTTTACAACTTGATCACTGCCCCCCAAGCCCCACAAAAAGGTCTAACCCCGTCCCCCTGTCTCCTCCTCTGAGAAGCGGGATCCACCCCACCCCACTCCCCATATTTCTCTCACTGTGGCACATTAAGTCTCTGCAGAGCTAGACCCATCCACTCCCACTGAAGCCAGACAAGGCAACTAAGTTAGGGGAACCAGATCCACAGACAGGTGACAGATTTATGGGAAGGCCCCTCTCCAGCTGTTGGTACCCACATGGAGCTAGGTCCAATCCGTGTATGTTCTTTGGTTGGTGGTTCAGTTTGGGTCCAGATTAGTTGACTCTGTTATTCTTCCTGTGGATGTCCTATCCCCTCTGGTTCCCTCAATCCTTCCCCGACTCTTTCATAAGACTCCAAAAGCTTCCCTCCAATATTTGGCTGTGGGTCTCTACATCTGTTTCAGTCATCTGCTGGAAGGAGCCTCTGAAAGAACAGTTGTGCTAGGTTCCTGTCTGCAAGCATAGCAGGGTATTATTAATACTATCAGCGACTGGTGCTTGTCCGTGGCGTGGATCTCAAGTTGGGCCAATCTTGTTTGGGCATTGCCTCAGTCTCTTCTCCAGATTTGTCCCTGCACTTCTTGTAAACAGGACGAATTTTGGGTCAAAGATTTTTAGGTGGGTTGGTGTCCTTCTCTCTTCACTGGGTGTCCAGGCTTGCTACAGAAAGTGGACACTTCAAATAGGAGTCTCAGCTAAAGTCACTCCCACAGACTCCTGGGAGCCCGACCCATCCCAGGTCTTTGGGCATGTCCTAGAGATGCCCCACATACCTCCACACCCACACCTTCGCCAATTGTTGATTTCCATTCATTCTCCTGGCTCTCTGTCCCCCTATCCTGTCTGTCCCTGAATCTCCCTTTTCCTGTCCTCATTCCCTCTCCCACCCAGTTGTCTCCCTACATCTGCCTCCTATGACTATTTTATTCCCAATTCTAAGTTAGATTCAAACATCCTCCCTTGAGTATTTCTTCTTGTTTAGCTTATTTGGGTCTTTAGTTCTGGACCCCATTTCTTACTTTGATTACTTAGTTTGTTGGTGACTACGTTCTTGAGTTCTTTATTTACTTTAGATATTAGCCCTCTGTCAAATGTACATTTGGTGAAGTTCATTTCATAATCTGTAGGCTGCCATTTGTCCTATTGACAGTGTACTTTGCCTTACTGAATCTGTTTCGTTTCATGAGCTCCTATTTATAAATTGTTGATCGTAGAACCTAAGCCACTGGCGTGCTGTTCAGGAAGTTGCCTCTTCCATGAATGCATCTAAGGCTATTTCCCACTTTCTTTTCTATTAGAATTAGTGTATCCAGTTTTATGTTCAGGTCTTTGATTTACTTGGACTTGAGTTCTGTGCAGGGTTATGAATATGGATCTATTTGCATTCTTCTGCATGAAAGCATCCAGTTAGACCAACACCACTTATTGAAGATCCTTTCCTTTTTCCCATTGTATGGCTTACGGCTTCTTGGTTAAAAAGTAAGTGTCTGTTGATGTATGGGTTCATTCAGGCTGTATTACTATTGCTCTGTAGTACAGTTTGAAATCAGGGATAGTGATACCTCCAGATGTTCCTTTAATGTACAGGATTGTTTTACCTGTCCTGGGTTTTTTTGATAGTCTATATGAAGTTAAGAATTGTTCTTCCAAGTTCTGTAAATAGTTGTGTTGGAATTTTGATGCGAATTGCATTGAACATGTAGTTGTCCTTTGTTAAGATGGCCATTTTTACTATGCTAATCCTACCAATCCATGAACATGGAAGATCTTTCCATTTTCTGATACCTTCTTCAGTTTTTTTTTTCAGAGATTCGAAGTTCTTGTCATAAAGATCTTTAACTTGCTTGATTAGAGTTACACCAAGATTTTTTATATTATTTGTGGCTATTGTGAAGAGCGCTGTTTCCCTGATTTCGTTCTGAGCCTGTTTATCATTGGAATAAAGGAGGCCTACTGATTTTCTGAGTTAATTTTCTCTCCATACACTTTACTTAAGATTTTTATCAGCTGTAAGAATTCTTTGGTAGAACTTTGGGGTTGCTTTTGTATACTATCATAACTTGTGCCAATAGTGACACTTTAACTTCTTCCTTTCCAATTTGTATCCCATTGATCTGCTTTAGTTGTCTTATTGCTTTAGCTTTATCTTCAAATACTAAATTAAATAGATAGGGAGAGAGTGTGCAGCCTTATCTTGTACCTGATTTTATTGGAATTGCTTTAAGTTTCTCTGCATTTAATTTGATGTTGACTATTGGCTAGCTGTATATTGCCTTTATTGTGTTTAGGTATGTACTTGTATTCCTGATCTCTCCAAGACTTTAAACATGAAAAGCTGTTGGATTTTGTCAAAAGCTTTTTTCAACATCTGATGAGATGATCATGTGTTTTTTTTTTCTTTCAATTTGATTATATGTTGGATTACATTAATGGATGTAGTACATGGAATCGCCCCTGCATTCCTGGGATAAAGCCTATTTGATCATGGCAGACAATGTTTTTGATATAGATTCTGAGTATTTTATTGAATTTTTTGTATCAATGTTCCTAGGAAAGATTGGTCTGAAATTATCTTGCTTTATTGAGGCTTTGTGTGCTTTAGGTATCAGGGTGACTATGCTCTCATAAAATGAGTTTAACAATGTTCTTGCTATTTCTACTTTGTGGAATATTATGAGTAGTATTAGCATTAGCTTTTTTTTTTTTTGAATGTCTGGTGAAATTCTGTGCTAAAGCCATGGGCGTTTTTGGTTGCGATACTTTAAATGACTTCTTAGATTTCTTTAGGGGTTATAGGACTATGTAAATACTTTTACCTGATCTTGACTTGACTTTGGTAAGTGGTATCTGTTTAGAAAATCATCCACTTCATTTATATTTTCCAATTATTTTGGAGTCCAGGCTTTTGAATTAAAACCCAATTATTTTTAAATATCCCCTGTGTCCTTTGTTATGTCTTCTTTCTCATTCCTGATTTTCTTAATTTAGATACTCTCTCACACTCTGACTTTTAGTTAGTTTTGCTAAGAGTTTATATGTCTTGGTGATTTTCTCAAAGATCCATTTCTTGGATATTTTGTGTGAGTGTGTGTGTGTTGTTCTCTTTGTTTCTAACAGATTAATTTCACCCATGTTTGATTATTTACTGCTGTTTACTTTTCTTGGGTGTATTTGCTTCTTTTTGTTCTAGAGCTTTCAAGTGTGCTATTAAGTGGCTAGTATGAGATCTCTCCAGTTTCTTTATGAAGGCACTTAGTTCTATAAACTTTCCTCTTAGCACTGCTTTCATTGTGTCTCATAAGTTTGGGCATGTTGTAGTCTCATTTTCATTGACTTCCAGAAAGTCTGACTTCTTTCCTTGTTTTTCTTTGACCTTGTTGCTATTGAGTAAAGAGTTGTTTAGTTTCCAGAAGTTTGTAGACTTTATGATGTTTCTGGTTTCTTTGAAGTCCAACTTTAGTCCATGCTGATCTGCTAGGATATAAAGAGTTATTTCAATCTTCTTGTATTGGTTGAAACTTACTTTGTGACCCAGCATATGGTCAATTTTGAAAGGGATTCCAGGAGGTATTGAAAAGTAGGTATATCATTTTGTATTTGGGTGAGATATTCTATAGATATATGTTAAGCCCATTGGATTACTAACATACACTATTTTAATTATTTCTTTCTTTAGTTTTTGATTTGATGAATGAACAATAGTGAAAGTGGGAATTAAGCTTTAGTGATGTTTCTTTTATGAATATGGGTGCCCTTGATTTGGGATGTAGATGTTCAAAATTGAGAGCTCATCTTGGTGGATTTTCCTTTGATGAGTACGAAATGTCCTTGCCCATCTCTTTTGATTACATTTGGTTGAAAGTATATTTTACTATATACTAGAAAGGCTACTCCAGCTTGATATTTTTTAGTCCATTTGCTTTGAAAACCATTTTCTAGCCCTTTACTCTGAGGTAGTGGATAACTTATTGCTGAGGTGTGTTTCTACTATGCAGCAGAAAGCAGAATTCTGTTTATGCAGCCACGCTGCTAGCTTGTGCTTTTTATTTTTTATTTGATTCCATAAATGTTGAGAAATATTAGTTTCCAATAGTTGTTCATTTCTATTATTTGATGTAGGTGGTGTGTGTGTGTGTGTGTGTGTGTGTGTGTGTGTGTGTGTTTGTGACAGAAGGGGGCAGGGAGAGAAAGAGAGAGAGGGAGAGAGAGAAACAGAGAGAGAGAAACAGAGAGAGAGAGAGAGAGAGAGAGAGAGAGAGAGAGAGAGAGAGAGTTTTCATGGGTGTAGTTGTCCTCCTTGAGTTAGACTATTCATTGTAGAATCCTGGAATATCTTGGTTTCTTCATTTAGGATGATTGAAGGCTGTGCTGATTATAGTACTCTGGGCTGATATCTGTAGTTTCTTAGTGTCTTTAAGACATCTATGTCCTTCTGGCTTTTTGAGTCTCTGTTGAGAAATCAGATGTAATTCTAATAGGTTTGCTTTTATATGTTACGTGGCCTTTTCTCATTGTAGCTTATAATATTCTTTCTTTGTTCTTTATATTGAGTGTTTTGATTAGTATGTGGTAGAGGGATTTCATTTTCTGGTCCAATCTCTTTGGTGTTCTTTAAGCTTCTTTTATGTATATAGCCATTTCTTTCTTTAGGGTAAAGAAATTTTCTTCTATGGTTTGGTTGAAGATATTTTCTGTACCTTTGATCTGGGAATTTTCTCTTCTAAGCCTATTATTCTTAGGTTTGGTTTATTCATAGCATTCCAAATTTTCTGAATGTTTGGGTTAGAAATTTTTTAGATTTGTCCTTTTCTTTGACCACTGTATATATTTTTTTCTAGTCTGTCTTCTACTCCTGAAATTCTTCCACCTTTTATATTCTGTCGATGATGCTTGTCTCTGTAATTCCTGTTCTCTTTCCTGGGTTTTTCATCTCCAAGGTTACCTCCATTGTGGATAGAAGCATTGTCTTTATGCTTCTATTTCCATTTTCAGGTCTTATACAGTTACATTCATGTCCTTCACCTTTTCAACTGTATTTTCCTGTGATTCTTTATATGCAATAATTTCCTCTTTAAAGGACTTTACCTGTATGACTATTTTTTGTATTTTTTTAAGGAATTTCTTTATTTTCTTTCTAAAGACGTCTATCATCTTTTTAACATAAAATTTAAGGTCATTATCTTGTACCTCAGGAGTTTTCAGATATCCAGAGATTGCTGTAGTAAGAAATCTAGGTTCTGATGGTGGCATATTGCCCTGACTCTTGCTCATTGTACATTTTTGCTCATTGTGCTCTTCCACTGACTTTTAGCCATGTGGTTGCCTGTGGTGTTGGCTGACCTAGTAGTTCCTGGTAGTAGCAGGCTTCTGGGACTGCAGGTAGAGTTGGTATGCCCTAATGGCAGCAGGTCTCTAGTTTTCCTGGGAGACAGCAGGCCTCCAGTAAGGCAAACAGGACTGTGGCCCAGGGAGTAGAATGCATATCTGGGATTGCAGGTAGAGATGTGGACTGAAAGATCGAGCACAGATAAGACAGGGCAGACCTCAAGAGTACTGGGCTTTCTGGGAGCTCAGCAGGGCAGGGATTGGGACATGGGTATCTCATTTGGTTGTCCAGTGTGGCAGCAGGTCTCTAGGGAGGCTGTCAGAGCTGTCAGACTGGGTAATGGAGAATACATTTTTAATATGAAGAAATGTCTCTTTCTACTTGTTTGTTCATTAAATTATGAAAGTGTTTGTTCTTAGGGAAAGGGGATGACATCTGAAATGTAAATATATAAAATATCCAATAAATAAAATCTTAACATCATAACAGAAAAACCAGCAGGGAGAAAATACTCACTATGACTATATTTTCATTTTTGATCAACATTTGTGATGACTGTAGGAAACAGCAACAATTTCTCTATAACAGCACTTTGGTAGGAAAATACTATGTAAGGAATAGATCAAAATAAATCAGCTGCTTACAAGCTCTTGCATTTATCCCTTATGCATTCTGTTATGGAAGAAAAAGCCACATTGTTGAGGATTTTAAAAGTTATTTTAAATATTTTATTTTTCTGCATAGCAATACAATTAACAGATTATATAACACTAAAATAGAATGATTTGCTATAGATTCAAACAGATGAAAAACCAAAATATTTCAGCTTACAAAGCCCATCCTACCCAGGACAAATTTTTAAACCATCATATTATCTAAATTGGTCAATGAAACAAATGTATTCACTGGCTAGTCAGGTCTCCTTCTAACTCCACTTACATCAAAGGAGTTCAAAAGAAAAGCCAACGTTTACAACTGCTGCCTCATAGAAGTAATATATATTTTCATCTTCTAGAATTCAAGTATGTTTTTGATATTTCTGTAATGATTTTTAACAATTATACTGTATTATGGTGGTGATAATGATTAAGAGAATTTGGAGAATTTCAGACATTCAATTGAATAATATTTTTTTAACTGAGCTGTTAAGTCATGAGTATAAACTAGGTGAAAACTGAACTGAAATCCTACAACCTATATTAAATTATCTCACTGAGAAAATACCTTTTTTTTTCTAAAAGGATATACGTTTATTAAATAAGTGAGTCATGCCGCTAAATTAACTTTAGAGATTCAGTCTGATTATCTTCTATTATTATATTCTAATAGAAATACATCTCAGTTGAATAATGTCTCAACTTTCAGTAACACGTTTTAGATGTAGACAGACATAAACCTTTACCCTAATGTTGCAGCTCCTTTAATAAAATTAGTCACTAGCTCCCATTTTCATCTTTTATACATTTTAACAAAAACTTTCTTGTGCTATAGATACTTTTCTTCCTTTTTAAATTGTGTTCCTTATAGGCTTTTTGATAAATAATAAAGACTCCTACCCCCAAGAATTTTGTTGTAGAATTGACAATGGCTTTGATGTTGGCAAAGGGTCTACGCTTCTTTTGTGCTATGTATAAATGTATGCTACTATAAAATCTTTATGTCATAATACAGTAACATTTCTATTACTTGAAATTTCACAAATGCTTTGTTCAATAATGAAATTTAAAAACATAATAGATTTAGAAAATCAAAATATACTTTTTGTGTGGCATATAAAGGCACAGAATACCCTTTCCTTTAAAAAAGAAATCAGTCTCAGTCATAAAGATCTATTTTACAAAAATAAAATAAAGTAAAATCTGTACTTTTTTTTTAATTCATGAGCTTGCCTAAGAAAACAGAGCTGTAACTTTTGGATACTTTAATCATTAAACATGACTCTTCTCTGAAGTTTTATGATCTTAACTAGATTAAATACACAACATTGTCAGCACATGTAGTAAGCGTGTATTTTACATTCCTATGTAATGTTTGGCTCTAAAGTAGTCTTAGAATATTGGACTGCCTTCAACTGTATCTATCATGTGTGTCTGGCTTTCTGTCATCACTGTCAATCATTGCATGTCTGTACAGATGTATACAAGTTAAGTTTTATGAAATTACCAATAATGAGCTTTTTGAGCTATAAAATGAAAGTTCCAGGTGATCATAACTAGTATTTTTAATTTTGGTATGAGTTAATAATTCTCATATGGACATTTGATCCTAGGCCATAAGTAGATACTTATCTCCTTTGGGTTGAGTTGTGCAACTTTCCCTCCAAAATAAAGCCTTGCTCCTTGAAAGCTGTATAGACAAAGCTAGTATTTGCTTTTCTCAAATATGATCTATTTTCAATGACTCAGATGACAGTTCTATATGATTCTGAATCATTTCTTTTAGTACAACCCCCAAATGGCCATAAAAATTTTCCTTTGATCTTAATATATATGACTTCTTAACTTACTAGATTAAATCTATGTTTGCCTACAGTGATAATCTCCCACATTAAAGTTAGGGTTTCAATTTTTGCCCCAATACTACATTTATATTATTCATATCACTTCAAAACATTTATTAGTTTTATCCTGAACCAGAATATGAGACAGTTTTGGTTCATCATTAACTCAACTTAATTGATGATGTTAACAATATCTTCCTACTTGCACAATGTTATTAAAAGCAACATACTTGACATAAAAGACTTTGAAATAAACTTCATTTTCATCTCTGTTTACTGCTTAACCATTTGTGCATAATTTGTTTTCATCTTGTTTCCCAAAGAACTAGCTTGGGCTAAGCATCTGGTCTCTGCCTAACTGGTTTCCAACTGTGATTGCCTCCAAAATCTTACATTTATTCTTATGTTTATCACTTCTCAATTCTAATTATCAATGTTCTATAATAAAAAGTTTCTGAATTACATTATTCAATACATCATTTAATCTCTGGTTTGCTTCATTTGCATATTTTGAATCAGAGTATTATATAAACTTAAAATTATAATGAATTGTTTTAAAGAATTAATATAGTATGAATGGGTGTTTATTTCTCCCTAAGTGGACATCGATTTAAAAAATAAAAAATAAAAAAAAAACCTGTAAAGAATAATAGACACAAATCAGATAATCTTTTTAAGTGTGTGGAAAACAGGAATCTTAAAATGTTTTGAGGTTGTTCTTAGGTTTAAGAATTCTAGTTAAATTAAAAATCAAGAACTCATTTAAAAAATATAATATGTCCTAGTTTGCTTCCCAATTGATGTGATAAAACACCAATAAAAGAATGTGGGAGAGCAAAGGGTTTATTTTTCAGTCCATTTTTGCTTTATTTGTTAAACTATTAAAAAGTCATCAGGGAAAACAACAAAAATGAAATATACAAAAAATGAAATTGACAGATTTAAATTTTCATGGAACCGTTTTCATTTCTACATTGTCATGTGCCTAAAATCACTGTGAGGGTGAGTCATGGGGCATCCCTGAATTATACAGGAAACACCACTCATAGCACATGCTTTGCCAGCGCATGGAGGAGGCAGAGCAAGCAGGAAACGGTTTATTCAAACCCAGGATTGATAGCGGGAAGATGAGGCAGGATCTCAAGAAAGGAAACTGGAGGCATGAACTGAAGCAGAGACCTCTGAGGATTAGTGTTTACTGGCGTGTGCCCCTGAGTCGCTCAGCTACCTGTTTTATGCAACCAAGGCCCATCTTCACAGTGCACCGGGCTCTCCCATATTAATCAGCAATCAAGAAAATTCACCACAGACCAATCTGCTAGAAGAAATTCCCCAGCTGAGTTTCCTCTTCTCCAGTGACTCTAGTTTGCGTAAAGTTGTCAAAAACTCACCAGGAGAGTGTGTTAACTAAAGCCAGGGAAAGATAAGACTTTGGTAGCTCTCATGAAGCCCTATTTCAGCCTTCCAAAAAATAGTTACTTCAGCTTCTAAAACCAAGATAGTAAGAGTTTGAAGATTTATGTAATGGAAATCATAACGTCCACATTCTTTCACTACACTCATGTTTCTAGGAGCAAATGTCACACCTCAATTTCCATCACCCTCCCACAAATATACTTTGCAAACACTCCACAATTTTACCACTCTGCTGAGAGCAATTTGGATGAGTTCCAAATTCTTGTTATAGGAATAAAGCCAATAAGATCACCATATAATTTCCTTTGGTGCCCATGCACATGAATTTCTAGAATTGCTAAATTATAGGATATGCACATGAATTTCGTAGGTAATAGTTGCCAAAAACTTGTCCAAAATGGTTGAAGAGATTGATCTTCATTCCAACAATGACTGATAATTCCATGTGACTCGTCACAGTGGGTATTATTACCACTGCCAGTCTTTTTATATTCGTTATGTATCAATGCAGTTGTATAATACTATGTAATTTTCATGTCAATTTTATATCATGATTACCAATAAGTTTAGCAACTTTTTCACAGATTTACTGGCAATAGTAGAAATTTATAACATAATTTAACCTATATGTAATACTTTGAAATAATGTGGTATTTTAGAATTTTCAAAATATTTCTTATAGTCTAACATCCTATGTGTAGAAGAAGGTGAAGGATAATATGAAATATTTTATTTTATCTATGTGGAGTATACTTATTTGTAAATACTGGGTGTTTTAGCTAGCTATTTATCAAGTGAAATAGGTTACTCTAAACCATTTTGGATATTAGCTTATTTAATTTTTATGGCACCTCTAGGAGTCAACTACCTCTATGAACTCAACATCATGAATACATAAGCTGAGTTCAAAAAGGGTGACATAACCTGCTTATGATCACACAATAAATAAATGTCATTGCCTATATCATTATATCATGGGGCACCCTGGGTTTTCCTCAAACATACACACACCATAGTATGTTCACATCATCCATACTCACACACACAAACATGTATGCATATACATACACACACAAGTAATAATTAACTGTTAGAAAATATAATGCTAAATGCTAGTTAAAATATTGGCATGGTTTGAGAGTAATATAAGTAGAGCATACTTAAAATAATTTTACATGGTGATTGTGCTTTATACTTTCTTTAAAACTTGATACTTGAATTTCCTTTATTACAAATTGTTTTTGATATTGTTGAAGCAAAATGAAGCTCAAGTTGACATTAAAAAAAAGACTGCAAGATAATCATGTTTTAACAGACATTCTAACTCCGAGACTAATTGTTTCCGTAAAGAGAATATGGAACCTTTGAGTTTTTAAAATGTGGAAAATGTTAATTATGCACATATTTTGTGCTTAGAACACCAACCCTGGTTACTAAATGTTAACTTTATTATGCACAACGTACGATGCGGTTGAGTTAATGTTGCTGGGGAATTTTTAGTGTCTAGATTGCCTTTCTTGTGTTTAGTTGAATTTGCAAACTCAACATTATGTTAGTATACCCTTCTGGCATTTAATTAGTGTTCCATCTATGATTTTAAACTTAAATGTACTTTAATGTGAAAATTTTTGTTATTTTTATCTTTCCTTCTAGTCTTTGTTCCTAGTAGTCATAATACTAATGTACTATAATGGGGCATTTTACTTTTTCTAGTAGACTCGTTGTAGAATGTCCTTGGAACACTTTTAAATATTGTTCCAAAATGTGCTTTCATTATCTTAGATAGAAGATGTGTGTGTGTGTGTGTGTGTGTGTGTGTGTGTGTGTGTTACACTACACATCCATGATAATCACTCCCCAGTGAAAGAGAAATCTAGATACTGTGGAATAGTCACAATAAAGATATGAGGTTTGAAATTAATATGTGAATAGTATCTTCCCATATAGACATATACTTAGACCTCTAATGAAAGTTGCCTGATTTTGCATATAAGCATACAAATTCCCAGTTAGATTTAAATTCTAGATAACAAATTTCAAGTATAACACATTCTGCATACTGCATGGAAATCACATTAGTGCTTTCTGCTTTGCTTAGTCTCCAATGTGGCTAAAGATTTAGTGTATTATCTGGTAACTCCACTCTCCAAAAGGGACCTGAAGAGAGCTGAGACAGAAAGTTAATCATTGTGGCAAGGGCCCTAAAATGTTTCCTGAATTCTAGGCATACCTACAAACAAGCGTTTCTCCTTAGGACCATCCAAGACTATCAACTCCATACCCACCAAAATAACATATTTTAAGAAGGTATGTTGATCAATAAATAGAAAAATGAAACCTTAGACTTGGACCACTCTAGCATCCTCCCAAAGTCATTGCATGCAAAAATTAGGAAGTAGAATACTTAAGATATTCGTTTATAAAGATTAAATCTGGTCAACAGATATTTATTAAGCATGCATACCCAGAATTATTCTCCATAGCCTATGAAGTTTTGAGCAATATTTATAAAGATTTGTTTCAAATGCATATGAAAATAAGGTGAGTAGCACATTGGATACACTTCCCCATTTCTGACATATTCAGGGGAGGCCGGGATCTATGATGAATAAAGATTTTATAAGTTCAGTTTTTTTCCTGTTGTAAAGTAAGTTAATAAGTATTTGCCTATAGTTCCTTGTCTGTCAGATGAGAGCAACTGGAATAGCTTCCTCATGACGTAAAAAAAAAAAGTATCTTAAGAGGAAATAAAAAAGCCTAGATGGTGGCAAATATATCTTAGATACAAGAAAATACTCACTAGAAGGAAAAATTGCTAGTTAATTTTCATCAGAATTTCAAAAAGCCTGTTCATTAGCAGGTAGCCTTTTTAAATGAACATCAGCAAGGCACTAGGTGTGAGAAAATATTTGCAGTAGTAACATAGGACTAAATACTTCTCTCCCAAATTTCTAAAGTTAATTTAATCAACAGTAAGGTGGAAAGAAGCATATCTTCAGGAAGATAGACCATAGCGCTCAACCAAAAAAAGTTTCCAAAATAGAAATGCTATTTTTAAGTACTCATCTATCCACTAATTTATTGGTATCTTGGCTTTCTACTTGTCCAAAATTAGGATCTCCTAGAAGAATTCTTAAAATTTTAGTGCAGAGACTGCACATCACACCAATAAAATCAAGTCTCTTGGGGTAAGACACAAGTATCAGTGGTTTTTTTTTTTTTTTAACATAACCTCCTGAGAGGCTAAATGTATAGAAAATTTGAAATGCCAGCATATTGATATCCTGTGATCTTTTTAATTAGCAAAGTGTCTAAAAGTGTCTTCAGTGCCCAGTCACCAGCATGAGAAGAAGAGGTGTTAAATTATCTGAATTGGTAAATCCTCTAGCACTGAGGTCAAGCACACTGCAATTTATATCTTAATTTTGAGACTTCATAGCTATAGAATATTTGCCAAATTGCCTTTTAGGGATCACAGTTTCCTTCTGCTTGGGATAGGTATGGTAATTATCACTTCTCGGAATCTTGGTGAGAATTAAAGAGGAAAACGTGCATGAGTCCGATACCTGGGACTACAAAGCAAATTGTTTCGATTAATTACTGTGCTCAAGTACCCGTTTGTTCATGCCTCTCTGATGGAATATTCCTTGTCGTGCCTGTCTCGTTTTTTCCGAATATCTTCTCATGTGTCCCTTATGCACATCCCTTTCTGCCATGCTCCTTCCCGCGCAGCAGCGAGCTTCCTTCCAATTAGTGATAGCATCACTCATTTGAAAGTGTTTTCTTCTGCTGGCTATCACAGCTATCACACTCAATTTAGCCTCCAGCTCAAATGGGAGACAAGCTTTCCCTCGGAGTGCTTAATGGTGCTGCAGAGAGCAGGCTATAACACTTCCACAAGAATTTATTGAAGGCTCCAAAATGACAGACTGGCTTCCTATTAGATGTTATTAAGCTCCGAGCTTCGGGACCCACCCTGGCCACTGGGTTCCTTTCCAGGTCACCTCTTTATCTAGCACGCCATTATCCTCCACGCACAAGGGCCAGTTTACCGCACATCGGTAGGGAGGATTGTTCAATGTAGTAATTTGGCGCTGTCTTCCCAAAGAGCAGAAAACATTTATCAAGGATCCTCAGCAGCCTTTGAGGAGCAGCATGAAGCTGTGACTGACGCCTTCCTCCAGTCTCTGCTCTGATTTAAGGTTTGTCTTGCCTACTACAAACAATGCTCAGTGGTTGGTAATCAGTGACCGCATACGGCTGCTATTACACTATGTCTCTTCAAATTCAGCCACAAATATACTTAATATATTTCAAAAGTTAGAGTAAATCAGAGAGTGCTACCAGCACTACTGTGTGCTTAGAATAGAAATAAAAAGAAAAGGAATAAAAAGATGGAGAAAAGTACCTATTGATGATCTGTCTTTTGTTTTCTCTATTCATGAAACTACTTCAGATAATTATGACTTGATCATACCTCTGTCCAGTTTACATTCCTACTACCCACAGCAAGCATTTCAATCTACTGAAGTTCAAAATATCTGTGTTATACAAATCTAAAGATGAAAGGGGCAGACAGTTTAGTGTCTGATACAGGCTGACACTATGCTCAGGAGTTGGCAATTATTACTATATCTTCAAATGTGGGACACAATGAAAACAGTGCTAAGAAGAAAACGCATAGCTCTAAATGCCTACAAAAAGAAACTGGAGAGAGCATACACTAGCAGCTTGACAGCATACCTGAAAGCTATAGAACAAAAAGAAGCAAATACACCCATGAGGAGTAGACGGGCAGGAAATAATCAAACTCAGGACTGAAATCAACCAAGTAGAAACAAAAAGAACTATACAAAGTATCAACGAAACCAGGAGCTGGCTCTTTGAGAAAATCAACAAGATAGATAAAACCTTAGCCATTCTAACCAGAGGGCACAGAGACAGTATCCAAATTAATAAAATCAGAACTGAAAAGGGAAACATAATAACAGAAGCTGAGGGAATTAAAAAAATCATCAGATCCTTCTACAAAAGCCTATACTCAAAAAAAAAAACTTGAAAATCTGAATGAAATGGACAATTTTCTAAACAGATACCAGTACCAAAGTTAAATCAGAAGCAGATAAACTGCCTAAATAGTCAAATACCCCCCTAAAGAAATAGTAGCAGTCACTAAAAGTCTCTCCACCAAAAAAAGCCCAGGACCAGATGGTTTTAGCGCAGAATTCTATCAGACCTTCAAGGAAGACCTAATATCAATTCTCTTCAAACTATTCCACAAAATAGAAACAGAGGGAACACTACCCAATTCATTCTATGACCACAATTACACTCATACGTAAACCAAAAAAATACACAACAAAGAGAGAAAACTTCAGACCAATCTCCCTTATAAATATTGATGCAAAAATATTCAATAAAATTCTGGCAAACCAAATCCAAGAACACATAAAAACAATCAAACATCATGATCAAGTAGCCTTTATCCCAGGATTGTAGGGATGGCTCAATATTTGAAAATCCATCAATGTAATCCATTATGTAAACAAACTCAAAGAAAAAAATCACATGGTCATCTCACTAGATGCTGAGAAAGCTATTGACAAAATTCAGCATCCTTTCATGGTAAAAGTCTTGGAAAGATCAGGAATACAAGGCCCACACCTAAACATAGTGAAAGTAATATACAGGAAGCCAGTAGCCAACATCAAACTAAATGGAGAGAAACTTTAAGCAATCCAACTCAAATCAGGGACTAGACAAGGCTGCCCACTCTCTCCCTATCTATTCAATATAGTACGAGAAGTCCTAGCCAGACAACAAAAAGAAGTTAAAGGGATACAAATAAGAAAGGAAGAAGTCAAAATATCATTATTTGGAGATGATATGATAGTATACTTAAGTGACTACAAAACTTCCACCAGAGAACTCATAAACCTGATAAACAACTTCAGCAATGTGGCTGGATATAAAATCAACTCAAACAAATCAGTAGCCTTCCTCTACTCAAAGGATAAACAGGCTGAGAAAGAAATTAGGGAAATTAACATCCTTCGCAATTGTCACAAATAATATAAAATGCCTTTTTGTGAATCTAACCAAGCAAGTGAAAGACCTGTATGACAAGAACTTCAAGTCCCTGAAGAAAGAAATCGAAGAAGATCTCAAAAAATGGAAAGATCTCCCATGCTCATGGATTGGCAAGATAAATATAGTAAAAATGGCAATCTTGCCGAAAGTAATCTACAGATTCAGTACAATCCCCATCAAAATTCCAACTCAATTCTTTATTAAGATAGAGCAATTTACAAATTCATTTGGAATAACAAAAAGCCCAGGATAGTGAGAACTATTCTCAACAATAAAAGAACATCTAGGGAATCACCATCCCTGACCTCAAGCTGTACTACAGAGCAATAGTGATTAAAAAAAAAAAAAAAAACCCTGCACGGTATTGGTACAGAGACAGGCAGGAAGATCAATAATATAGAATAGAAGACCCAGAAATGGCCCCACTCACCTATGGTCACTTAATCTTTGACAAAAGAGATAAAACTGTACAGTAGAAAAATGACAGCATTTTCAACAAATGGTGCTGATTCAACTGGAGGTCAGCATGTAGAAGGATGCAAATCGATACATTCTTATCTCCTTGTACAACTCTCAAGTTTAAGTGGATAAAGGACCTCCACATAAAACCAGATACACTGAAACTAATGGAAGAGAAGGTGGGGAAGAACCTCGAATACTTGGGCACAGGGGAAAAGTTCCTGAACAGAACATCAATGGTTTATGCTTTAAGATCAAGAATTGACAAATGGGACCTCATAAAATTGCAAAATTTCTGTAAGGCAAAGGATACTGCCAATCTTTTCTAATCCTAAATCTGATAGATAGTTAATATCCAATATATACAAAGGAACTAATGAACTCCAGACATCCAAATAACCCTATTTAAAAAATGGGGTACAGCGATAAACAAAGAATTCTCAAAAGAGGAAATTCAAATGGCCAAGAATCACCTAAGAAATATTCAACATCCTTAGTCATCAAGAAATGAAAATCAAAACAACCCTGAGATTCACCTCACACCAGTCAGAATGACTAAGATCAAAAACTCAGGTGACAGCAGATGCTGGCAAAGATGTGGAGAAAAAGAAACAATCTTCCATTGTTAGTGGGACTGCAAGATAGTACAACCACTCCACAAATCAGTCTGGCAGTTCATCAGAAAATTGGACATAGCATTACCTGAGGACCCAGCTATACCACTCCTGGGCATAAACATAGAAGATGTTTCAACATATAACAAGGACATATGCTCCACTGTGTTCATAGCAGCCTTATTTATAGTAGCCAGAAGCTGGAAAGAACCCAAATGTCCTTCAACAGAGGAATGGATACACAAAATGTGGTACATTTCCACAATGAAGTATTACACAGCTATTAAAAACAATGAATTCATAAAATACTTAGCCAAATGAACTAGAAATTATCATCCTGAGTGAGGTAGACCAATCACAAAAGAACTCACATGGTACATACTCACTGATAATAGGATATTAGCACAAAAGCTCTCAATACCCAAGATTCAACTCACAGACCACATGAATGTCAAGAAGAAGGAAGATTAAAGTGTTGGTGTTTCAGTCCTTCTCATAAGGAGTACCAAAATACTCATAGGAGCAAATATGGAGACAAAGTGTGGGACAGAAACTGTAGGAGGAGCCATCTGGAGACTGTTCCACCTGGGTATCCATCCCATGTGAAGTCACCAAAGGCAGACATTGATGTGGATGCCAGGAAGTGTATGCTGACAGGAACCTGATATAGCTGTCACTTTAGAGGTCTGCCAGAGCCTGACATATACAGAGGCAGATGCTCCCAGCTAACCACTGAACTGATCAGAGGGTTCCCAATGGAGGAGTTAGATAGAAGACTGAAGGAGGTGAAGGGGTGAGAGGCAGGCCCCATAGGAAGAGCAACAATAACAACCAACCAAAGATTCCAGGGTCTAAACCACCAGCCTGTGAGAACATAGGGAGGGACCTGTGGCCCCAGCTATATATGTACGATGGCCTTGCTGGGCATAGGTGAGAGAGGAGGTCCTTGGTCCTGTGAAAGCTGAATGCCCCCATGTGGGGGAATTCGAGATCAGGGAGGAGGAAATGGGTGGGTGGGTGAGAGGACATTCTCATAGAAGCAGGAGGAGGGGAAATCAGATGGGGGTTCCTGGGTGAGGGGGGGAATGGGGAAAGGGGATAACATCTGAAATGTAAATAAAATACCCAATTTTTTTTTTAAAAAAAAGGGTAAGGAAGCTCCCTTCAATCTCTAAAAATAAGGGCATTTGTACTGTTTGGGAGAGTCACTCTCCTTAATGTCTTTACTCAAAATTTTGTAGTATGTAATGTGTGTGTGTGTGTGTGTGTGTGTGTGTGTGTGTGTGTGTGTGTATTCACAAGTGTATGAATATCATCTATTTGGTTAGGTTCTTTCTCAATATTTTTGTCACTTCCAATTCTCTTATAAATTGATTTTGTCTCCATTTCCATTTCAGGTAATAAGTTTTTAACAATGTAGCTTATTTTTCATGATATCTTTTATCTTGCCACTTTATAGGACTTTTTTACTGGTTCTAATTGTCTTAAGAAAACTTTATGGGTTTATACATGTTATCTACAAAAATAAAAATAATTTTATATTTTCTTGTATTGATTAAGTGTTCTGTTGCCTAATTACTATTGCTGACCTCCAGTACTCTGTGGAGCAGAAGTATAAGACAGACTATACATGCCTTTATCCTGATCAACATTAAGTATGATACATGTTATGTGCATTGATAAATTATCTTCATTATTTTAATGTAAATCATTCTGTACATTGCTTGTGATGGGTTTCATCATGAAAGAGTATTAATTACTCAATATTTCTCTGTATTTATTCAGCTGATAATTTGATCATTATCATTTTTCTACTAATTCAATGAGGTGTATTAACTTATTTATATGTGTACAAACATCTTAGCATCTCAGAAAAAAATCTTATGTCCATAGGCTTGAATATGTTTAATGTATATTTGGATTTGATTTGTTAGAATTTTGTTGAAAAGTTTTGCATTTATATTCATCAGTAATATTGATCTTTGACTGTCTATTGTGTTTGAGTGGCTTTTATATCATTATAATACTGGTTTCACAAAACTGTACTCATACACACTTTTAAGTGCAGAAGTGTTTTTTACAAATGTAAGGGAATTTGTATAATACTGTCATTTCTTGATGTTCTTGGATTTGATTTTAATTGACCACGTTTACTAGCATTAACAAGTAAGCCATTTATTCCTGTGTTATCTTCATAGGGAAAATTTTTAATAACTAAAGTAATCTCATTTATTATTCAAATATTTTGGTTTATTTATTTCCTTATACTTCAGCTAGATAGATATTATATGTTCCCAGCAATGTGTCTATTTCTTATAGAGTAAAAGTGATTATACTTCTATGAGAGAAATTTTCCCCAGGAACAATCTGTCACAAAGCAAGGACAGACATTATATAATAATCATATTTATTTGTAAAGAAGATACAAGTGTCTTGTGTAAACACAGACACACACAGCATCATAACACCTAAGTTTATAAAGTAAGTATTGGTAGAACTGAAAGGGGAAATAAACAGCCATACACTAATAGTAGGAGACTTAAGTGCTCCACTTGCAGTAATGGATGGGACATCCTGACAGAAAAATCCATAAGGAAACACAAGACTTAAAGAACGCCATAAATCTAATTGAGCTCCCCACTTCTATTGCATATTCTTTTTATAGTAAAGAAATACACCTTCTTCTCAAGCACATACAAATATCCTAAAGGATAGAGCGGCTTTTTGTTCACAAAATATATAAACAAGCTTAACACCGAAATCAACATATCTTATATAACCTTAACAGGTAATCAGTTAATCAAAAATAGGAAGGAATCGGGAAAATTCACAAACAAGCACAAATGACAGCACCACACATCTGTGCACAACATCAAAAAAAGGTCCAAAGAAGTAATCAAAATTTGAAAATAGAATATCTCTTGAGACAAATGAAAATGAAAACACAACATACTAAAATGTGTGCATACAGCAAAATAGGTTCACAGCAATGCATGCCTATGGAAAAATTAAAATGACCTCAATCTTATGTTATGCATTAAGAAACTAAAATAGAAACAAAATAAAATCAAAGTCACCAAAAAAAAAAACCTAAATATTTAGAGGAGAAATAAAGGAAACTGAACACTGGAAAACATCAAAGAAACTTTGTACATTTGTGAATGTTTGTGCACATAAGAAGTATGTACACGTATATTTATGGATAGATGTGTCTGTGTGCACCTGTGGAGATAGATCTATTCTACCATGGTCCATGTTATTTACTTCAGACAGAGTCTCTCAGTGAACATGAAGCTGATCTGTCTGACAAGAAGCTCCAGAAATCCTGCAGTTTCCACTCCCTAGAACCCTGGTGTACGCAGGACCATGCCCAGGCTTTTACATGGGTTTTGAAATTTTGAACTCAGGCCCTCATGCTTGTACAAGTGCTCTTATCTTCTGAGCCATTTCCCAGGCCCCTGAAACTGGGCTGTTATTGTTTTGATTTGTTTTGTTTTGTAAAATTGAAAAAAATTGAGCTACCTTTAGCTAGAGAACAGAAAAACAAAATGTACCAAATAAATAAAACCAAAAATAGAGGAGACATGAGAACTTGTGTCACTAGAATAAAACAAACCGTAAGAGACTATGATGAGAAGTACACATCAACTGTTTTTCTTAAATATATTTTTAAATCCTGGACTTCCATAGTGACCTGTCCCCTGAACCTTCACCCAGCCGATACCCTGTTCTGAAAGATATCTGTATTCCCCCTGAACACCCACACTCCAGTGTCATCCCCTTCCCCACATCCTGCCTTTCTGTGTTTATAACCCCTGTGTGAATGAATTACGACTTGAGAAAAAAATAAATAAATTATTTAAAAAAATAATTACTGGACTCCAAATAATGCCCATTTCTTGTAACTTATCCTTTGGAAAGGCATCCACTTAAAACTTTTTGATACCATATGCTGTTTATTTATTTTCTATGTGATACAGAACTGTGATTCATATATCTCCCATGCTAGTGTTGCTGACCATGTGTCTGTAGCATAAAGGTTGGTACAACTCCCCTCTCCCCCCTCTCTCTCTCTCTCAAAAATAAAGTAAAATAAAATAAATGAAAAGAATACTCATCTTCCCTTTTTCATTCACAATAGCACAAATATTTTAGCCTGTCTGTTTTTTTTCTAAAAAACACTATTCCCTGTATGAGAGGTCTATAATCATGTTAATTCTAATTTTGACCTGGATTTCAGATTCTCTCTGAGTTGATGGACACAGGAAATAATATAACTAGCCCTAAGTTCTCTGTATTCATAAATAGCTAAGTCCTGAGTACTCTATGAAGAAATATCAGTTTATTCAGAATTTAGTGAATATGCTGTATTTGGACTGTTTTATGACATCCATGAATATTGGTTAAGCAAAAAAAAATCCCTCAAAAATGTAGATACTTAACTGTGATGTCCCTCAGCATATAGGTTGAAAACTACATGCTTAGGAGACAGGAGGAATTTTTTGAGCTATGTTAATGAGGGATAATCTATTAACAGGTTTCAACAGTAATGAGAAATCAAAGACAAAGCAATATTGTAGAAGCTGGACAGGGGATGAACACCTATATTACCAAGACTTGGAAAGTAGAAGGAGGAAAATCAAGAATTTAAGATATACGTTGGTTTGACATAGGTCTTATGTATTTGAGCATCTAGTCTCCAGATAGTAGCACTGTTTGGGAAGATTATGAAATCATTAGAAAATGGAGCCATGCTAGAGGAAGTACATGACTCAGGAGGGCTTTGGGAATTTATAGCCTTGTCCTATCTTCTGTTTCTATTCTCTTCTTTTTGTTTGTGGATAAAATGTGATCAGTCAGCATCCTCGTGCTGCGTTTGGTTGTTGCTATGCCGTCCCTATCATAGTGGAATCTACTCTTCTGGGATCATGATCCAAAACAAACCTTTTCTTCTTTAAGTTGGTTTGGTCAGAGCATTTTATGACAATATAGAAAAGTGACCAATAGAAAAGCAGCAGCAACAACATGGTGAATTAAAGGCCAGCATGGGCTGGATCAAGCATCATCTCAAAAAGAAACAACAAATAATAATAAAATTAAAGAGAAGAGAGTAGTATAGCTGTCACAGACTGATTGTGTGCTTTCAGGAGGAAAACAGAACCATATTATTAATTTATGATTAATTTACTTCTTTGTTCACCACTTCTTAGAAAAATCCATTGTGGATAAGATTACTCAGTATTTACTAGTGCTGCTTGTAAGTAATATGGCCAATTATTTGAAAGATCCAAGAGATTGAAAAATAAATGGGAACTAAACAAAAAAATATGATAGTGATTCACATTCAGGAAAATGGAAAGCTGTGTGTGTGTGTGTGTGTGTGTGTGTCTGTGTCTGTGTGTGTATAGAGAGATATAGAGAGACAGAGACAGAGAGGAAGGTAATATTACAAAAGAAAAAGTCATGAATTTAAGAGTTCAAGAGAGGAACAAGGAAAAAGTTAGAAGGATGGCCAAAAGGAGGGGAAAAATAATGTAAATCCAGTACTTAATCAAAGCATATAGTTTAAAAGAGAAACTAGAAAGTATGTAGAGAAAAAGGCCCACGTCCAGAAAATCCAAGCACATAAGTGGAAAAGTGTTTTATCACTGTTGCTGCAGTGTTAGAATCCTGAGCATATTTACTTTCCGAGTGTCAGGAGATTCTGAAGTAATAGAAATAAGGGAAGCTGCCGTACACAGTAAAAAGGTCATCAATGGGCTAGTTCCATGGGAAATAAGATGTGATCTAATTAACAGATACCATGGATACAGGTTGAATTGGTTTCTCTGAAATATCTCTGTTTACATACCTAATGACTACTACTTAAATCTATAACTACATTTAAAATATAAGTCTTTTAAGTTAAAAAGGGTGTTCTTAGAACGGGCACCAATACAAAGTCTAGTGTCTGTATAGAAAGGTGAACTAGATAAAGACATACATGTAGGCAGATAAGAGACTATTTGAATACACAATGAAAATCTAGTCATGCATAAACCAAGGAGAAAGATATTCAGAAGGACTTACATTTGTCAGTGCCTTAGCTTGCTGCCCCTTGACTGTAGTTGTAAAAAAATGAAATGACTGTTATACAAGCTATTTCAGGCTTAAATATTTTGTTATGATAATTTTAGTAACTAAGGTAGAATATTATATAATGAGAAGAGAAAAAAACATTGAAAATAAGATAATTTGTTCATTTGGCCAAAAATACTATTGCATTAGAATTTTTTTAGTATATTAATATTTTTATGTTTTGTTCAAAACACTTACTAACTGAACTGGCAAGTGTGGTGTGCACTGATCTGGAGCCAGAAAAGCCCACAGAGAGAGAACAATATTTACTAAGACAAACAGAGACAGAACGTGAATCTGCATATGGATGATTGATAGCACCAACTATCAAATTTTCCAAAATATGCTGGGACACAAGATTACCCAGTGTTTCTAATGAAGATTTTTTTTCAGTCCCCTTCTAGTGTACAGTAAGGATGTCAGATAGCAGGTCAGAGAAATAAATAGTGTTTAAATATCTTGGGCTTAAAAGGTTTCCACTGATTTCAAGAAATTGACTACAATTTTGAGAAAAGTGAAATCACCTTATTGTTTAGATTACAGATGTATGTCAAACCTGGCTTTTCCTATGGATATTAGAGATTGTACTCATTTCATTTGCTTGCAAGCAAGTATCCTACCCCCTGAGTCATTTTGACAACCCTATAAATATTGTCCTAATTCCGCTTTTACACACAGAAAACTAAAATTCAGGACAGTTACAAAAAAACTAGATAGATAGATAGATAGATAGATAGATAGATAGATAGATAGATAGATAGATAGATAGGCAGATAGATAGGCAGATAGATAGGCAGATAGATAGATAGATTTCAATACCATGTTACTATTAGGAATACTATCTCTCCCTTCCATGATGGTTTTTAGGTGTAGGATATTAAATAATTATTTTAACTCATTTCTTAGATAGAAAGTATAATCATTCCAAGTTCTTAAAAGTAGTATTGTTCATGCTTTGAGAATCATATCCAATGTGTTTTGATCATAACCAACTATTCTCCTTTAAATTTCCCCAGGCCCTGCCCCTATTCCATAATCACACAATTTTGTCCCCCCTCTCAACCATCAAGTCAAATCTCTGCTGCCCAAATATTCGTTGATATACAGCCTCACACTGGAGCTTCATCAACTTACCAACAGCTACACTCCTCAGGAAAACTCACTCTCTCCCAGCAGTAAACTATTGCCAGTATCTCCTCCATTAGAGATGGGACTTGGTACCCAATCTTCTCTCCATGCTGGGACTTAGTCGTTCTGGGGCTTATACAGGTCTTGCATGCTCTTAAAAACACTGTGAGTTTGTTTGTAAAGCTAAACAGCAAATATATTAATGAGTGAAAACCTCAAATCTAATTCCAGGCTCTACATGCTAACCATTTGATATCAATATCTAATTCAACCTGCAATGATTCTGTGGTTTTGCTAAACAGAGTTCTAAAATCCACCTTAGTTTTAGACATCCAAATCCTCCTTTGAAGCATCATAAAATTCTCTTGCTTCTATGTAATATAAGTTGCTACCATTTCAAATACGATGTTACATTTAAAATAAAATACAGGTTTCTGTTCTGCTATCTTATACCTGAGGCCTCTCCAATTTTTTTCAATTGAAAAATTCACATCTATTATTTTGGCTATTAACATTCTTTGCTATAGGTATAACTTAATTATTTTACCACGAATTTTGCAAAAGTCAATATATATAACCCATGTGGCTTCACCTTGATTATTAAGTCTTGCATTTCTCAAACTGAACCTTTCTAATAATTGACTGTCATACTTACTCTGGTTTAGAGAAAAAAAATCAATTAGAATAAATAAGTCTCTTTTACTTTGTTTGGCAAATATCTGAGAGTTACTAAAGGCAGCCCATGCTTTGTTTTCAATGCATTGCATCAGTATAGGAAAGAGGAAGCAATTCCTGCTGTAATTACTGGCGGCATTTATCCAGCTTCATTATCTGTCCATTTTGATCCTCTTTTTAAAAAATGGCTCCTTTTAGATCCAATTCACTAAGCATCAATAAAAAAATAAAAACAATTATAAATTGAATTTCCATGCAAATGTGGCCTTTTCCCCATGCTGCATGAACGCACATCCATCACACTATTTTACCTTACGTTGACAATATAGTAGTGAACTAACCACAAAATGCCCATGTTCTAATTGCCGTGACAGCTGCCAAGGTCAAGATTCATTTTTCCAAGAAATGTTGTAAAGGTCATTAGAGACTAATGAAAGTTTCCACTTCCTGCTCATAGAAAAAAATGCAGAGCAACTAATTTTCATAAACAGATGTAAATGACACCAGATAATATTTCTACCAACTATAGACCACACCGTTAAGTTTCTCACTCACGGTGGTTCTAAGGTAACTGCAATATGGTGGCAATCTATTATGATTAATTATCAAGTGACGTAATGAGGTGCAAAGGTGTAAGCCACTCTTTGCGTCAAGTTTGGTATCGATTTATTCCTCTCCAGAGATAGCGCCTTTACCAGGTTTCTTAGATGTGGATGCAGAGTCCTGGACAGAAACTCTTAACTATCAATCCCACATTCCACAGGTTGTGGAATGTAAATATGTACACAATTTTTTACTTCTACATACCTCCTAGGGATCACTATTACTGAACATTGACTAATAACCTCTATGTCAGCATCTCTGCTTATAACATTTTCAGTGAGTAATCAACACACTGGTTATGAAGACATTAGAAGACAAACCATCCCTGCAGTCAAGTGACATACAGGCACTCCGTCAGAGAAATGAGGATTTCTCACACTTTCCTATCACAAATACTTTTGTCATCCTTAATTATGTAGGTTATTATGTACCTTCAACATCTAACATCAACTCTGAGGGGAATTTTGTTTATTTGTTTAAGTCCTTGTGATTTGAGTTATTTAACCTTCTGGTGATCTTGTCATTAATCAATATAAATTGATTTGAACACAATTTACAAATATCTGAGAACCTGTGGAAATCTTTTTAAAGATACAATGGCAAGCATACCTACCACATGTTTAAATAAATCTGAAAGATATTCTGTAAATATAGTCATCATTCCAAAGCTTGGACAAATGGTGTACATGGAATCTGTAATTATAAAATAGCACGAAGAATTGATACAATTCTATTGCTGTCAGCATACAAATCTCAATCTCCCCTTCTACCTTTACTCTGTCTCTTATTTTTACAAATAATAGAATAAGGTTTCATTGATTAGGTAACAATCATCCTATATTTATTGCAAATTTAATAATACAGGAAGAAGATCCTTTAATAAGCAAACAGAATATACAAAAATAGCATTGGTGAGCAGTTATAACAAAGCAAAAGATAGCTAACAACACCAAAAAATTTTTTAAAAAAAGAAAAAAATGAAAACTACAAAATGCACCTGTAAGAGCATTCTGCAGAACAAAAATTAGTTTATGGGTTCAGATTTAATTAGGGGAATTAGGTCATTAGAGGTAAACAAGAGTTGAATATCAAGGATACTGGTACCTAGATACACATCTCCTATTTGAATTCTATCCAGGGTGTTTAGAGCTATTTATATCACACTTCTACTTCTACAATGTACCATTCACATTATCAAAAACCAGTGTCTAGCTCTGAAAATGTGTGAGCATATACACACACATATAGGTGTATATATTTATATATGACACACACACTTGCACAGGATCAGGGTTCATTGACCCCTAAATGTACCCTAAAGCAAATTCAAGTGGAGTTAATCATTAATTTTTAATGACTTGTCCATACAATACTTCATCATGCTTTGTTCACCGTGTCCAGTGTAGAGATGTATATCTACAGAAACAGCTTTAAAGCTGTAATTAAGTTGAGTAAAAATTTTATTCACATCTACTTTAATGAAATTTTTACTGCAATCATTGATACATAGTTTATTTTTATTCTATTCTGTGTCAGCCATTGCATATTTATAACAAAAGTCCTGTTACTATTTACAAAATGTGAACAATACCTACATTCTATATAAGTAAATCACATGCACTAAACAAAGCTCTGTTTATAGACTAGTTGTTTCTGCATCCATGCAGAAAGCAGTTCAGGGAGGCTAAGGAAATAGTCTTCAGTCACTGTACTAGGGTAAAATATAGACATTACAGGGAAGCAGATTTCTCTGATTGAAATGCATAAGATTTCCATGAATTCCTGCTGCTATGACAGGAGACCACTAGGTTATGAAATCTGGGTCTGTTTTAAAGTCATATAAACAGGCCCAAGCTTCTTATTTTGATCTTTAATATTTTACAAACAGCATAGCCATTTTTTCTATATATTGATTTGAAAATATTCTTTTTATTTTTTCATTTTTTATTACATTTTATATTTTTATTACATTATATTTACATTCCAAATGTTCCTCCCCTTCCTGGCCCCCACTTCCTGAGGTCTTAACTCCATCCCCACTCCCCTTTGTTTCTGAGAGGGTGCTCCCCTTCCCACCTCCCTCACCTCACCCCTACAAGTATTCCCCTTCACTGGGACACCAATTTCTACAGGAAAGGGAGCATCCTCTCCCCCTGAAGTCAGGAAAGGCTGTCCTCTGCTACATATGTGCCAGGGGCCACCAGAGCAGCCCTTGTATGCTTTTTGGTTGATGGCTTAGTCTCTGGAAGGACTGAGGAGTCTGCCTTAGTTGATACTGTTGTTCTTCCTATGAGGTTGCAACCCCCTTCAGTTCCTTCAATCCTCTCCCTAACTCTTTCAAGGGAATCCCTGATTGGCTGTAAGTATCTGCATCTGTCTCAGTCAGCTGCTGGTAGAGTCTCTCAGAAGACAACCCTGCTAGGCTCCTGTCTGCAAGCCCAATATGGCATCAGTAATAGTGTCAGGGTTTGATGCCTGTTCATGGGAGGGAAGCCAAGTTGGGCCGGCTGTTGGATGGCCTTTCATTCGATCTCTTCTCCATTTTTGTCCTGCATTTCCTTTACACAGGAACAATTCTGAGTCAAAAATTTTGAAGATAAGTCGGTGGCTTCATGCCTCAAGTGAGAGCCATGTCTATCTACTGAAGATAGTGTTTTCAGGTTCTGTCTCCACAGTGTTGGGCATTTCAGCTACGTTCAACCCCGCTGAGTCCTCGAAACCTCTCCCATCTCAGTTCTCTGGGACTTTCTAGAGGTTCTCTCCCCAACCCCTCCAACAACTCGGTCTCCGATGCTGCATATTTCCATTCCTTCTCCCAGCTTTCAGGGCTTCTCTCTAGTCTCACCCCATATCTGATCCTGCCCTGCCTTTCCCCTTCCCCTTCCCTTTTCAACCCAGGTCCCTTCCTCAATCTGCTCCCGTGGTTATTTTTTTTAATCCTTCTAAGTGGAATTGAAGTACCCACACTTGGGCCTTCCTTCTTGTTAAGCTTCATACAGTTCATGAGTTGTATCATGAGTATTCTCTACTTTTTGGCTAATGTCCACTTACCAGTGAATACATGCCATGCATGTCTTTTGAGGTCTGAGTTATCTCACTCAAGATGATATTTTCTAGTTCCATCCGTTTGCCCACAAAATTCATAATGTGCTCATTTTTTAATAGCCGAATAGAATACGATTGCATAAATGAACTATATTTTCTGTATCTATTCTTCAGCTGAGGGACATCTGGGTTGTTTCTAGCTTCTAGCTATTACAAATAAAGCTGTTATTAACATAGTGGAGCATGTGTCCTTGTCGTATGGTAGAACATCTTTTGGGGATATGCCCAGTACTGGTATAGCTTGGTCTTCAGGTAGAACTAATCCCAATTTTCTGAAGAACTGCCAGATTGATTTCCAGAGTTTTTGCACCAGTTTGTAATCCCACCAGCAAGGGAGGAGTGTTCCTCTTTCTCCACATCCTTGACAATACATATTGTCACTTTAGTTTTTGATATTAGCCATTCTGATTGGTGTAAGGAGGAATCTCAGGGTCATTTGATTTGCACTTCCCTGATGACTAAGTGAAATAACACTTCTTTAAGTGCTTCTTTACCATTCGAGATTCCTCTATTGAAAATTCTCTGTTTAGTTCTATATCCAATTTTTAAATTGGAGTATTTAGTGTTTTGGAGTCTAACTTCATGCATTCTTTCTATATTTGGAATATTAGACCTCTATTGGATGTAGAATTAGTGAAAATCTTTTCCCAACCTGTAGGTTGCAGTTTTCTTTTTTCTTATTAGCAGTGTCCTTTGCCTTACAGAAGCTTTTCCGTTTCTTGAGGTCTCATTTGTCAACTTTTGATCTTAGAGCCTGAACCATTAGTGTTCTATTCAGGAGATTTTTCCCTGTGCCATTGTGTTCCAGGCTACCTCGAACTCTCTCTTCTATTAGATTCATTATATCTTGTTTAAGTTGCGGTCCTTGATCCGCATAGACTTGAGCTTTGTACAAGGTGATAAACATGGATCAATTTGCATTCTTCTGCAAGCAGATCACCAGTTAGACTAGTACCATTTGTTGAAGATGCTGTCTTTTTTCCGTTGTATTTTTTGGCTTCTTTGTCAAAGCTCAAGTGTCCATTGGTGTGTGGGTTTATTTTTGTGTCTTCAGTTTTTTTCCATTGTTTGACCTGTCTCTATACAAATACCCATGCAGTTTTTATCACTATTGCTCTGTAGTTCAGCTTGAGGCCAGAGATGGTGATTCCCTCAGAAGTTCTTTTACTGTTGAAAATTGATTCACTTTTCTGGGCTTTTTTGTTTTGCTATATGAAGTTGAGAATTGCTCTTTCCATGTCTGTGAAGAATTGTTTTGTAATTTTGATGGGGATTGCATTGACACTGTAGAAGGCTTTTGGTAAAACTGCCATTTCACTAAGTTAATTCTACCTATCCATAAGCATAGAAGATCTTTTCATCTTCTGACATCTTCTTCAGTTTCTTTCCACAGGGGCTTGAAGCTATTGTCAAACAGATATTTCACTTGTTTGGTTAGAGTTAACTAAGATATTTTACATTATTTGTGGCTATTATGAAGGGTATTGTTTCCCTAATTTCTTTCTCAGCCTGTTCATTATTTGAATAAATGAAGGCTACTGATTTCTTTTTAGTTACTTTTATGTCTAGCCACTTGGCTGAAGTTGTTTATCAAATGGAGGAGTTCTCTGGGAGAATTTTTAGGGTTGCTTATGTATACTATCCTTCAAATAGCGATACCTTGACTTCTTCCTTTCCAATTTGTATCTCCTTGATTTCCTTTCGTTGTCTAATTGTTCTAGCTAGAACTCTGAGTACTATATTGGATAGGGAGAGAGTAGGCAGGCAGCCTTGACTTGTCCCAGACTTTAGTGGGATTGCTTCAAGTTCCTCTCAACTTAATTTGATGTTGGCTGTTGTTTTGCTGTATATTGCTTTTATTATGTTTAGGTTTTTGCTATGAATACCTGATATCTCCAAGACTTTTAACGTGAATGGATGCTGTATTATGTCAAATTCTTTTTCAGCATCTAATGAGATGATCTTGTGTATTTTTATTTGACTTTGTTAATATAGTAGATTACCTTGATGGATTTTCATGTGTTGAAACTTCTCTGGGATGTAATCTACTTAATCATGATAAATCTTGGGTTTGGTGTGTTCTTAGATTGAGTTTTCAAGTATTTTATTGGGTATTTTTGCATTGATATTCATAAGCATAATTGATCTGAAGTTCTCTTTGTTGGGTCTTTGTGTGATTTTGGTATCAGAGTAACCATGGCCTCATGGAATGAATTAGGTTGTGATCCTTCTGTTTCTATTGTATGGAATAGTTTGAGGAGTGTTAGTATTAGCTCTTCTCTGAAGGGCTGATAGAATTCTCCACTAAAACCATCTGGCCCTGAGCCTTTTTAGGTAGGGAGGTTTTTAATGACTATCTCTATTTCCTTAGGGGTTATGGGTTTATATTTAGATAGTTTACTACTTCATCTAGATTTTCCAGTTTTATAGAGTATAGGCTTTTATAGTAGGTTCTGATGATTTCTTTAATTTCCTCACTTTCTGTTTTTATGTCTCATTTTTCACTTCTGATTCTGTTAGTTTGTTAATTTGAATAGAGTCTCTGTGCCCTTTAGTTGGTTTCAATATAGGTTTATCTATCTTTTTTTTCCCAAAGAAACAACTCTTGGTTTTGTTCATTTTTTTTGTATAATCTCTTTGTTTCTAATTGGTTAATCTCTACCCTGAGTTTGACTATTTCCTGCTGTCTACTCCTCTTGTGTATTTGTGCTTCTTTCTGTTCTAGAGATTTCAGGGACATGCTGTCAAGTTGCTTGTATAGTATCTTTCCAATTTCTTCATGAAGGGACTTAGTGCTTTGAATTTTCCTCTTAACACTGCTTTCATTGTGCCCCATAAGTTTGGGTATAATGTATCTTCCTTTTCATTGAATTCTATAAAGTCTTTGATTTCTTTCTTTATTTCTTCCCTGATCAAGTTTTCACTGAGTAGTGAGCTGTTCAGTTTCCATGTGTATGAGGGCTTTCTGTTGTTTTTGTTGTCAATGAAGTCTAGTCTTATTCTGTGGCAATCTGTTATGGTGCATGTGATTCTTTCAATGTTCTTGTAGCTCTTGAAGTTTGTTATGTTTCCAGTTATATGATCAGTTTTGGAGAAGGTTCCATGAGATGCTGAGAAGAAGGTATATTGTATATTCTCTTCTTTTCTGGTGAAATGTTTCATAGATATCTGTTAAATCCATTTGGTTCATAATGTCTGTTAGTTTCAAAATATCTCCATTTAGTATGTTTCAATGACCTGTCCATTGGTGAGAGTAGGATGTTAATGTCTCCCACTAATATTATGTGAGGTTCAATGTGTGTTTTGATCTTAAGTAAAGTTTTTTTTTTGAATGTGAGTGCCCTTGCATTTGAGGCATAGATGATCAGAATTGAGAGTTAATCTTGGTGGATTTTTTCTTTGATGAGTATGAAGTGTCTTTACCCATCTCTTTTGATAACTTTTGGTTGAAAGTCTTTTTTATTGTATATTAGAATGACTACTCCCATTTGTATATTGGGAACATTTGCTTGGAAAATTTTTGCAGTCTTTTACTCAGTAACTGTCTAAGTCACTGAGGTGTGTTTCTTGTATGCAGCAAAATGCTGCATCATGTTTACCTATCCAATCTGTTAGTCTATGTTGTTTACTTTGTTTGATTATGAACAGAGTCCATTGATGTTGAGAAATATCAAAGACAAGTGATTGTTATTTCCTGTTATTTTTGTTGTTTGAAGTGGTATTATGTGTGTGTGATTCTCTTCTTTTGGGTTTGTTGTGAGCTGATTAGTTTCTTGTGTGTAGTTATCCTCATTGTGTTAGCGTTTTCCTTCTAGTATCCTATGTAGGGCTGAATTAGTAGAAAAATATGTTTAAATTTAGCTTTCTCATGGAATGTTTTCGTTTCTCCATCTATGGTGATTAAGAGCATTGCTGGGCATAGTAGCCACTGCTGGCAATTTTGTTCTCTTAGGATCTGCATGACAACTGTCCAGGATCTTCTGGCTTTTAGACTCTCTGTTAAATCACATATAATTCTGATAGGTCTGCCTTTATATGTTATTTGGCCATTTTCTCTTACAGCTTTTAATATTATTTCTTTGTTCTGTGCGTTTAGTGTTTTGATTCTTATATAATGGGAGGATTTTCTGTTCTGGTACAATCAATGTCATGTTCTGAGGCTTCTTTTAGGTTAATGGTCATCTCTTTCTTTAGGTTGGGGAAGTTTTCTTCTGTGATTTTGTTGAAGATATTTTCTGGCCCTTTTAACTGGGAAACTTCACTATCTTCTATTTCTATTATTCTTAGGTTTAGTCTTTTCATTGTGTACTGAATGCCCTGGATGTTTTGGGTTAGGAGCATTTTATACTTTGTACTTTCTTTGACTGATATGTCAATATCTTCTGTGGTTTTTTTCTATTTATGAGATTCTCTCTTCTGTCTCGTGTATTTTGCTGGTGATGCTTGCATCTGTTGTTTCTGATCTCTTTTTTAGATTTTCCATCTCCAAGATTGCCTTCATTTGTGGTTTCTTTATTGTTTCTATTTCCATCTTTAGGTCTTGGATCATTTTGTTCAATTTCTTCACCTGTTTGATTGTGTTTTCTTCTATTTCTTTAAAGGACTTATTTGTTTCCCCTGTAAGGCTTTCTACCTGCTTGCCTGTGTTTTCCTGTATTTCTTTAAGGGAGTTATTTATATTCTCCTCAAAGCCATCTATGATCTTCTTGAAATGGAATTTTAGGTCAGAATCTTGCTTTTCAAGTGTTGTAGGGCATCCAAGACTTGCTGTGGTAGGAGAACTGGGTTCTGATGATGCCAAGTGATATTGCCTTCTGTTGATTATGTTTCTATACTTACCTCTGGCCAATCTTTTGTCTCTGGTGTTAAGGCCAATCTTTTGTCTCTGGTGTTAACTGGACTGGATGTCTCTAACTGGAGCTAGCTTCTTTGGAAGCAGGTAGAGCTCTGTGACCTAGGTAAAAACAGACCTCTTATAAGTCAGGCATTGCTGTCTCTAGTTAGGGAAGGGGTTCCCATGTCCCTGATTTAGTGAAGTCCTCCTATGTCCTTGATTAGGGCAAACATCCTGGCAGGTTTTGGGGTTTAGGAGCATGATCTGCCCCAGTTTTAGATGAAGGTACAGACTGGAAGAACTATGAGGCTCAGGCAGAGCTGGATAGATACTGTGTCTGTTGTGCGCTATGGGAGTCCCAGCTGGCTTGTGTATTTAGGTTGGGGTCTTACCTGTGTCTCTAGATAAGGCAGAGTTCCTGGGAGACAGGCAGGCTGTGGGGTGTGGGAAAGGAGCAGGCATACTGATCTGCCATGGGTGGAGGTGCAGACTAGAAGTGATTTGAGTGTTTTCTGACATAGAGTTTTAGTTGTGTGTTTATCTACTTTAGGAGTATAAGTGGCAGGCATCTTGCTTCTTAAATACACTTTTAGGTTTAGAAACACCTACTGAGAATAGCACTTCAGGTTTTGTTGATTTGTAGTCCTGTGGTGAGCTAGATGTGAGATTTGATGAATCATTTGCTTTTATTCATAAAAAAAAATTGTTCTAGGTCAGTGCAGTACTGCTGGCTGATGATTTCATAAATCTTACAGCATGTGTGCTCCTCGATTTCACTACTACTTTTTATTCCATTTCCTCATTTCAGAGAAGTGGCTTTCTATTCTCATATGTATCTAGATTCATAGAAATGCTGAAACGAAGTATTATCATTCTGGTGCCAGGAGTGTATCTCCTTATTTAAATTAAACATGATGTGTCATGGACAAAGGATTGAGTGTTCTCCTAGTAGGCTGACCTAGTATTCTAAGTATATTTTTAAGCATTTATATGGTTAAGAATGTTTAACAGTTATAGATCATTGCTAATGTTATCATTATTTGAATTAAAAAATGGATTTTCAGTTCTATAAAATCATACTTGTCTCTTTCACACTGTTGTTTAGCTTAGTTTCTCATGTCATAGTCTTGATTTAAAGCACAAATGGATAGAATCAGGAGAGGGAATAGAATAGGGAAGGAGAGAGAAAGAGAGAGACAGAGAGAGAGAGAGAGAAGTAGAGAACTATGTGTTAAGTCAGTTCTTTGCATTTAGAGAATTTGAAAAGTGTTGATCAGTTACTTTGGGATTCTTACTTTAATAAGAGTTCTCTGATCTTAGGATGTTGCATCTGGATGATAACACATATTTGAAGGTTTCTGTTGAAGCCTTCTTAATGGACATCTGTCAAGGTTTTAAAACCACAGTATACTACAATATAATTCCAACTGTAGCTGATTTTTTTTTTCAGAGAAACTCGAGTTCTAGGTTTAACAACCCTTGAGCCAATTTTTTTCAGCAATATGGAAGAAACCAGAAAGGCATACACTGAGCAGGAAACTCAAAATAATACATTATTTTAGAAAATTCTCTACTGCTACCAAAGGTTCTTCTTGAGCTCCCTTTTACAAGTCAAAAACCTGACTTAGCTATGCACTCACAAATGTTGCTCCTAAGATATGAGGGCACAGTGCACTTATTTATTTATTCACCCAATTGTGGTTAGAGAAGCTTTTCAGCAAGACATTCTCTTTACCATCCTCTTATTGCTATTTTTATTACACCGATAACATGAACTTCCCTTTGTGTCATTGGAACTGAAGAGCAGTGTTTACAAAAGACTCTTGGATTACATGCTGAGTTTTTTTCTCAAACACAGATTCTTTGGACTTGGGGGGTCATTATTTATAAGGTTTTGTTCTGTATTATCTGTGTTGACCTCTGTGACATTTTCTGTTATTCTGAATTTGTTAGTTTCTTACTAAAGGGCCTTTAGGAAAAAGGTTCTTGTGATATAGTATTTTCTGATTGATGAATTACTACCAGAAAAGATTGAGTTCAATAGTTCAATTAGGACTCATGGAATTTGCTCAGTGTGCAAAGTTGATATTGGTAATCAATCTTTATCACATATAATCTCTTCTTTGCAGTAAAACCTTAACCTTCTAAGCCAGTGGTTCTCAACCTGTGAGTCATAACCCCCTTTTGATCAAATGACTGTTTCACAGAGGTAGCATATCTGTTGTTTTTGATATCAGATATTTATATTATGAGTCATAGCGGTATCAAATTTACAGTTGTGAAGTAACAACAAAATAACTTTATGACGGGAGTTCACCACAACATCACAAACACTATTATTAAAGGGTTGTACTGTTAGAAAGATTGAGAACCACTGGTCTAAGTAATAAATAAATGTTCTTTTTCTTAGTTTCTTTAAAATATTTAATATAAAACAATTCTTTTTGTTCAGCTTGTCTGATTGTTTGCATTTTCTATATACATGGAAGAATAAAATCAATGTGATTTTACAACTTTATCAGCCTCACAGTCACACACACTTCCTATCACAAAGTATTTTCTAGCTCTGTTTACATGAATATACTCTTCAGTCTATCTGAAGCTACCTCTAATCTTTTTAGAAAATAATGACCACTCTGTTTCTTTTTTCTTTTTTTTTTTTTTCTGTGTCAAAGGTACAGTAACTCAAGTATATGGGCCCTGCTTATTTTCCCAGTCATGACCTCCTGCTTACAGATAAAAAAGCTCTCAGAGTATAGCAAGATGATGAACCTTATGAGATGGTATTAGTCTCTTCCTTCTATAGATGTGTGCATATTCACAAAGCAACTTGTGATGTTGCATGCTGTTCCAAACATTTTGTGCAAGCATCCTCTAGTGTAAATGAGGCAAGAACAGGAAAAGGATTATAACAAGAAGAGCTTAAAGCTACAAAGCTCTTTAAACATAGAAACCCATGAACAGAAATGTGGAGACAACATTGGGTCAGAAAGGACAACCGAAATCCTGTATTTGACATTTATTAATCTTAACACTCACAAATAGAATACTTGCTTTCTCTGAGCCATCTTCTTATTGGTTTAAGACAAGTTAATGTACTTGCTGTCTAGTCTATTGAGAGTATAAAATAGGTTGTACCACATGAAACAGTGAATGTGTCAGGTACACTCCAGGCTCAGAAAATATTTCCTACAACAAATTGTTACTCAAGAAAACTTAGTGAAAAAATTAGATTTTTTTAAAAGGGGACCAATCACTATCAACAAAAGGAGCATAAGATACTTTCACATAGAAATCCAAACTGTTTGGTTATCAGTATGGGTTTTGGAGGTCAGTAGCTGGATTCCATGGGGACACACAGGTAAAGGGTCAGGTTTCAGAGCAAACCTTGACCAGACCAGAGACCATTATTTGTCACCATCTGCCAGTCACTGGAATTGGCCCTGCCAATCAGTCTCCACGTGTTGTCACTTCCTGGGTAGAACCTGAGAAGGCTATGACTCTGGGGACAGCTTGCTTTGCTGGACTTTGTAAGAAACTACTCACACAGCAATATTATTTTAATAAGCTTGTTCTCCTGGGTCACCCTAAAAAACTTATCATGAAAATATAGTTTGTGTACCTCAGTAAATGGAGAACTATCACCACAATAAAATATAGTAATGACTTAAATTATAAAGTAAACTAGCCAGACAGAAAAAAGAATTAAAAATAGGTATGTGGGGAAAAAAACAGGGACTCATAAAACTTAATAGCAAGGATGTACAATCCATAGTGTATAAAATTTTTTATTGGTTTGTTCTCCTCAAAAAAGTCTCTGTTCTAAGATAACAATTTGCTTATACCAGTTTATTTATATGTTCATATAGTTGGTTTATATTATAATATTTTGAACATGTTCTCTATGATGAAAGATCTTATTCTTTGTCACAGTTGATTTTTATAACATTCTGTACTTCTGTCTTGTTTCTAGCTATGTACTATTTAAGAGATTGTCCCTTAGTTCATAAACTTCACTCTTCGGAAATAGTTTCTCAAAGTGACTGTTTGTACAGACTGCTATGGATGCCACGTTATGTGGTAGCTGTTGCTAACCATGTATCTAAAACAAAGACAAGCTACCTCTGCAAGCTAGTCTGGCCTACCTCCCTGTTCATGACACCTTGACAAAACTTGAATACAAAGCAAATACTTTCTCATCATTATCTTTCAAGTTCTCTCAGATCAGCAAAAATATGAGTGACAAAATTTCCTAGTCTTTATTAAGACATGGCTCACCAACTTCCCAAAAGTAACACATGATAGTGACAAGCACAGACTCGTAAAACTAGCTCGTCACAGACAACAGACTGCTTACTTTGAGCCAAGGGAAAAGGAAACAGACTAGAGATACCAAAAGATGACAAGATAACGATGAGAATAACCTAGTTCTACAACTTAATAGAGTTTTCAGTTTTCCAAATCACCGTGACAAATAATATGCCTCTGAAATTTCCAGAAGAAACTAACATTGAAAACAAGACAGACAATGCTAGTAAATAAATTCCCTGCCTTTACTAAGTAACATATACAGTGAAAATTATCTGTTGTCATATGTGACTGTTTTTATTTTATAAAGAAAATAAAAATGATTTCTCACTAGAATCTAAGAATTATTTATTTATAAAAGTGAAAATTTCAGTATTGCTACTAAATCATTAGGTCTTTAACTAACTAAGTATTCTCAACAGATTTCTAATTTCTGAGGCTAGTCCTGCAGAGTCTTATTAAATATAATATTGATAGTAATTCTTTGGCAATTTCCAAAAACAAACAATATTCATTTACTGTAGGTAGTTCTCCTCTTCTCTCTAACTTCTCCCACAAGTCCTAACTCTCCAGCCCTCCCAAGTTCCTCTGCTCTTTTAAAAATATCTATAAATATATCATCAAGTCAAATTTGTACTGCCTGTATACTCATGTATATGGGGACTTCTGCTGGAGTATAATTAACCTACCGGGATCACCTTTAAAGAATACTGAGCCCTCCCCCGGAAGACATCAATTGCCAATAATGCCTCAGTTAAGATTAGGGGCATATGAGTACCTAAATAATTCAGGCTGGAATGTTGACTGACTTGACTTTGTGCAGGACTTGTGCAGGCAATCACAGCTCCTATGAGTTCAGGGAAGCAGTGATTCAGTTATAACCAGATGACACTCCTTCACTATGATCCAACTCTACTTCAAGCTCTCTCAGTAGTTTTTTTCTATCTTTGGCAATGGTCCCTGAGCCCTGGGAAGGGGGGGGAACACAGGGAAGAATATACAGGTGGCATTTAAGACTGAAATCTCTATAGATACTATGCTTTGATAAGTAATGGGTTTCTGCTCTAATCACCATCCACTGTGCACACATACATACACACACACACAAAATCTCTTATGATGGCTGAGAGTTTCACTAATCTATGAGTATTGAGATGTAATTTTATAGATTAGTATATTAAAAGCCTCATAGAGTCAGATGATAGAAAAAATGATAGAAATATATTATAGATAGATAGATAGATAGATAGATAGATAGATAGATAATCCTTCCAGAAGCCCAGTGTCAAATGTAAGATGATTCCTCTTGAACTGTTGGTCAAAAGTGTGCTAAAGATCTCTCAAACAATACAGGTTATTCACAATGTTCTGTACTTTCCACTAGATCTTTTTGGTAAGATTGTATTGCTGAAGACACCACACACTTTGTTCCCAAAATATGGAGAAAGCAAGTTGGTAATAATTAGGACTTAGTTTTCATAATACCAGAAATTGCTATGTAGGCTCTTAGGTTACAAGTCATTTGTATTCTTTCTGAGCTGTAAATCCTGTGAGTTATGATAGTGTTGATGTGGCAACATACACCCATCAGTGCAAGAGTGGTATGTTACAGCAATAACCAGTTACTTTCTGACTGTATTTAGGATCCTCTTCCCAGGAGGAAACACATTTGGTCTTGTAACTATAGCCAAGAACCCATGGTTGGAAAGCTCATGTAGTAGGTCACTGGTAGACAACTACTATTTTGCTAAACTTTCTAACAAATTCTTGAAAAATAAACACATAGAGCTTGTAGTTCTGTATTCAACACCAGCTTATAACATGATATCAGTACAAAACAATTGAAAGTTAAATGTTTATATATTTGTGACTGAGGCACTTTTCTTCTTGTTGTAAGCATTATTTTAATAACAATAATTGAAATTCATCACAGCCCATTTTCTTAGTCAAGAAAACTAATAAATGACCTTTTCAAACATTATGAACACCATTATCTCATGATTAATAGGCATTTTGCCCCTACCCACATTAACATTCTACAGGGAGACCACTGATGAATCAAAGTACATCAACTATATGTATCAGTTGACTTGAGTAGTTATACTCTAATTATATAAGAGCTGACAAATGATATCATATCAAAGAACTGATAAGAGAGTAGAACTCTTACCCAGTTCAGAATATTATCATATCAACAAATTATGTGCTACGTAATAGAGCCAGAATCCTGTTTGTTGTCCATGTCAAATAAAACTCCTTTTAAAAAGGAATTAAAATAGTTTATTCATAGTAAAATTTAGGTGAGCATGGCCAAGACTATAATCATCATGGATGATACATTCACCAACACTATGCACAAGTTATAGAAAATGTTATACTCACTAAAATAAGTGTCATGTCTATAATTTTTAATTATATTTGTGGTAGCATCACAGAGGGCTTCACAGAAAAAATGATCACCATAGGTTTTAGATTTTAGGTAATTCTTAATCTTAGAGTTGGTATGTTCCCATAAATTTACATGACAGTAATGAGAAGATTTAGGTAGAAACTTAAGAGAATATTTTATAAAAGGACTAAATTAACCTAAGCTTTCTGCACCCCAGTGTCTCCATAATCATGATGTTTCAGGAATTAGGGCAACCAATTTGCTGGATCTGTTTGCTTCTTCGTGGAACTTCAGTTCACATTAACTTCTGGTTTCAACAATTTTGACTTCTTTTGTTTTGTTTTATTTTCATTTAGTATAAATCCGTATCTTTTAAATGCTCTAGGTTACTCCTAATAAATACTCTAATATTTCCTACTTTACAAATTCTGTTCTGTGTTCACCTTTGGTGACAGGGCATGAAAATTATTTAGAAATTTTCTGCTAGAATAGAAAACTTAAAATATACAGACAAAATCCCATTATGTATGGATGTGTGGGTGTATGGGTATGTCATGGCTGATACTAAAGTTAACCAGCTACAAAATAAAATTGGTTCTAGATGCTGAGTTTGTCTTATGTACATATGTCAATTTTACTGTTCCAGTCCAAACTTCAGATTAGACAGTAGTGTTTTCCCAAAGAGACCCATTTCTATGCTAACAACACTCCTTAGTTACAGAGTCACCAAATATCAATGACCTTGTAATTTCAAAGTCTCCTTAGCTTTCAGGGAAAAAAAAAAGCAACCTTAATTAGGAGTCACTGGCTTAAAACTGGGTCTTTAATAGACATAGAAAATGCTCTCTCAGATACATAGTTGAAGAAAATAATATACATTTCTAACACTCTTGAATGAGAACTTCTATGATTAAGAAAGGACGAAGAGGACAAGGAACAAAAGAAGAAAGAGCTGAGTCGATAGTAAAAGCAAATTTTAGTTTCTTAACATCGCCAGGAAGTAAGGAAGGAGTAAGAAAAATGACCAATTACTACCTCTGTGGATTTCTAACTAAAATCCATAAGAATACATGTAGAATATTCAAAACTCACAGGTCAAAACATTAGTATTATAATATAGCTCCACAGGAAAATATAACATCAAGGTCACTAGCAGGTATAAACAAATTGTGTCTTAAACAAATACATTTAATCAAGCCCCTCAAAGGAACGTGACAGATGTGTCCAAGGAACTTTTCTCACAATATAAAATAACTCAGCGTGCTCAGAAAGCAGAAATCCATGCACAAAAACCCCACATATTAGGCCTGAAAGATAGAATTATCAGATGGAGTATATGACAATAGACAGATCACATGTTTAAAGAAATATAATTAGACGTTGAGAATCTCAAATTGTCATGAGATATCCTTAGAAAGCAGCAAAATAACTTTTCTTTTAAAACTCAAAGAACTGAAATTAAAAACCCAATTAACAAGTAAATAGCCAATTAACTGAGGCTTGATAAAACTTAAAAAAAAAAAGTGCAGAATGCAAGTCAAATACACCAGAAAATACACACATTTCTTCTTTTCTGTTGATAATGTCACATACTTCACTGGATGTTGGTACTTTAAGTGGGTCATCTACTCTCTTTCTAGAAATCTTTATAGAAGGGAGAATGACCATGTATTTCCCTTTCCTTGCGTCTTTCATTAGGTGCTTGCGCTCTCTCTCTCTCTCTCTCTCTCTCTCTCTCTCTCTCTCTCTCTCTCTTAAGACAGTGAGTATGTCTCCCAGGCAGGGAGCACCTAAAGTACACTAAGCTCTCTGACTATTAAGTACCAAGGGATGCGTTTTTGTCACTTGAAAAGAATCCTACATTTATTCTTTTTCCTGATTGGGTATTTTTATTTATGTGTAACATTCATTATATATAACATTATTTCAAACCAAGGTCTTAGTAAGACTAACAAAAGAATATAAATTATAACAAAATAGCGTCAGTTGACATTTAAATATAAACAACAAAGCTACAAAATAAAATAAAGAAAATATCTATATCATAAAGCAAGCACACCACAAGATTTGCTTTCTTCCTACGCATCTTCCCATCCAGGACACATCTGTGTAGCATGCTTGTCCTTCCTTGTCAGCCCTCTTGAACTTTCCTAAGAACTGAATCTCATCACTGACACCCTGTGGTCCTCATAAGCCTTCACAAAGGTCCACTGACTTGTGCTTTCTCAGCACAGTCATTGTCTTCATTGTGACAACCATAGATACTCTTTCAAATTCTACCAACTTCCCTTCTCTTCCTATTTCCTCTTTTTCCCAATCCAATTCTCTTATCCTCTGTGGGGTTATGCTTCACTTTACAGATTCATATTGCATCTCATCTCTGGATCCAACTACCCTTTACCCAGGTCATTCTGATTCTTCTTATGTGTCCTCTAGCACTTTGTTCCCCTCAGCATGGTGCCAGGCTTTTCTCCAGTCATATGTCTCATCCTTTGAGCCTCATCTTTCCTGCCTGCTCTGCCCCTTCCTCTAGTGACAGCCTAGAAAAGTATTTTCCATCTATTAGTTACAAATTCCAGAGTTCATTCTCTCCTCCATCCTAGGAAACAGGCTAACTGCTTTTTTAATTACATTGTACTACTTGGTCCTTGGGCCAGATCTGGATAGACATGGAGAATGAAGGGTTGAGTTTCATTATCATTGGTTTCTTTGTGATGGGTCTTCTTGTCATAGTATCAGCTCAGCACGGTGATTCCTGGATTCTGGACGATAGAATAGGTTAAACATTTTATTTAAACTATCACCAAGTAAACTGGAGCACAAGCTCTTGAAGTGAAACTTGACAAGGAAAGTTTCTTCAGTTTTTCTACTTTCTAGTTTCTGGCCCTTTAATTGAGATATGATTGTAAACTATTACTTTAATTCTGATGTAGCATTAAATGAAGTGACTACATCCTTATTTTTATGATTGATGAATAATGTTCAACCCTTTAAGCAATCTTCTCAAACTGCTAATATGTCTTCCCTTACCATAGCTTTAATTTACGAAACCCTAATTTAATGTTTAAAAGATTCAACAAAATAAGCTGAGTTGCACTCAGACAGTGAGGCACTTATGCGGAGAATGAAATGTCAGAAATGCTGCTTCCAACACTGTCAACAAGTCTCAGGGCGGGCACTTACAGGTATTCACTGAATATGAATATTCACTGAATATTAAAATAATTTGTAAGTTAGAATGTAATACATACATAAAATTAATCACCAATCTCCTAAAGGCTGCTACTAAGTGAGTGGGTTAAACTTTGTTTTCTTACTTATGACTTATTTTAGGTTTTAAAGAAATTTAAAACTCAGCATACAAATAGACTTTAAATTTTTTGAAAATGAAAACTATCTATATCACTGATATCATAAATGCTTCTTAATGAATGAATTCATTAATAAATTGGTGTCATTTATCTTTTACAACCGGTAACAAAATCTCCCTTTCAAGATCTCAGCATCCTTTTGGCATCAGAACTACCACAAAACATTTGCAAAATGTGAAATATGAAGGAGTAATGATCACTGCTATGATTACTAGATATAACAATCCAAGACCAATATGGACAAGGTATTCCAGACTAGTTATGATTTATAGACAAATGAATATTTATCCACAACAGTTGCTCTGTTGGAAAAAAGTGTAGCTCATATCCATATTAAACCATTGGAGCACGACCTTCAAAATTGTTAGGAAGATTTTTTTATAAAGTGGTGGCAGGGGGCTAAGAAATAAAAAAATATAAGATGTGAAGAAACACATTTGGTGCAGGGAATGGTAAATTAACCAGTGAGACTAGCATAAATGTATCTTCTGACTTTCAAATTCATTCTAAATTATTGGCATAGACAAGAAGAATGTGCTATTAAGCTTTAATGATTGTTTTGAAAGAGTATTTATAGTATTTGCTGTTCTGCAGAATGCTTTATGATTTATGATTTTAATAACAAACAGTCCTTGAGCATGAAAGCAAATTTGCCCTCCTGGTATATAAATAGACTTCCACCTTAGGGAGAGGAACAAGGTTTGGCCTAGAAGTGTCTCCTGATCCCTTGTTCCAAAAGTTATCTTTTGTTGTAGAGAATGGACTTCACAACAATTTTTTAGTGAAATTAACAAAGTCATTAACAAGAAAATTAACAAAGTACAGAGAAGCATGTTTAGATTTTGAAGAACTGTGAGATTGTAGCTTAAAATTATCTGATAGTCCATAGGTTTTGAAGTTAGAGACAAGGTTGTAAATAATGTATATTCAGCTGAATATTTGGAAATATTGTTATTCTAAGAAAAGTATGTAGAAAAATTTTATTGTTTCATTTCTCACAAGAACACTAACTGACAGAGAACACTGGACCTTCCTCGGGGCTGTACAGGGGAAGGCGGATAGACAAGCCTGAAAGGCACCAGTACTCATGTGTTCACAGAGAATAGAAAACTACTGAAAGTCAGATTCTATTCTGTATCCATTAGCTGACTGTCTGTCTCCAGTTTGATTCTCCCCCTGTCCATCCTTGGCAATATTGCTAGAGGAGTCATTCTTCAACACAAATCTGATCATGTCATTTTGTCATATCATATAAAATCATGCTTTGCCTTTCCTTTGGAATATCATCAAAATGTCTTAAGTATGTGAGCTTGGCTTCCTAAAGGATGACTTCTAACAACCTTCCAATTTAATCTTTCATCACTCATCGCCACCCAGAATTGCTTGCATTTCCTCTTCAATACTTTCTAGGAGAGCTTTTCTCAAGCTGAAGATGACTTATTTAATTTTTCGAGGCTCTGCTTTAATGATGCTTCCTCAAAGCCTTCATCAAAAACACTTTTAAAATGATTGTGTAACTAGGTGATGAGAATATACATGTTCATGCACATGTCTGGGCTCATACACAAGCACATATATGGGCACACATCCACATACAAACTGCATTGTATTGAGACAACCATACAATCATGACTAGTTATGGATGCCTAAGAGTGGCCACTTGAGTAATAATTATAATAATGTTTCTGTTGTAAATACTTTTGTGAATAATTCTCTTAGGCAGACAAGAAAGGAAGTATTCTAGTGTAGAATTAACAAATGATTGCTGGAGATTTAGCAGAGAAAACAGCCGCATGCATATCCACACACAGAGGAATAGATTCCTGGAAGTAGGATAGCATATACGACTTAGCAAGAGAAAAAAAGCTTGTCTCCAAAATCTAAAGGCCTGTGTTCAATTCCTGAACGAAAGAAAAGCATCCTCAGAATTGTTCTTTTGCTTTCACTCACAAACCAGAGCACATATTCACACAATAATAATAAAATAAAAATGTTCCAAAAGAATTTCTGGCAGTAGTATTGCATGTGAATCCTCCCTGTGCGATATCTCAAACAATTCCTGTGCATTTGTAGTTATTAGGAAAATTGTAGGATGGCTTCAGAAAGAACTGTCTCCTAGTTGAAACAATAGAGCATAAAGCATGCATGAAACAAAAATGTGTTTAGTAGACAAGTTAAAAATACGCCTACATATTTTGCTGTAGTATGAAATTGGCAAACATGTGGAACTAATCACTAATTTTAAGAAGAAATTCTTGTTTGCAAAAATAGTAACTCATCTTGTGTTTAACTTCTATTCATATTAATGTATAGTAATGAAATTCTATTAACATGACAATTAAAAGAATCACTTTCTTCTGATTATCAAGGCTAACTGAACCAACATTTTTTTTTAGTGTTTAATCTCAGAAAGTGTATGTACCTTAGGAATGGATATCTTCATATAAATACAATTAAGTAAATTTTAATAACACTCAAAAATTAAAGAAATTAGTGTTGTTAGTTTAAAGTATCTTTTTAATGTAACAATATTTTATTGATGTATGGTGACTCCTTTAAGAATTCATATGAAGCACAGGTGAAAATCTCAGGTACCCTCAGCTGCCTACCTTAAGAAAAGAGGCAGCAAGACCAAGACATTGAGACTCAGAAATTTTAAAAACCCATGCAAACCACAGGCAGATCTAACATCATATCTGTCCTTTCTCCCCTAGAAAGACTAATGTTAAATATCAATGGAAAAGAAAACAATAAACTCTGTGGCCTTAAAAATTACAACTGATTCTAGACGTTTACAACATCAACTATTTCCCTACACTCTTTGCTACTTTTTCTAAATAATTTAAGTCATTTTAAATGACTATCACAAAACAGGCTATATCTGGTTCTATTAATTCTGAATGAATCTATGTGCTAGTGTATCTTCCCCCTGCTATACTGTTTGGGTAGCTGGGAGGGAATTACTTCTCCGGTTTTATGTTGTTTGACTCCAAATGAAATATCTACAGGCTAATAGAGCAATCACATCTCCCTGCTAAGACAAATAGCAGTGGAGTCCTGGGACTTGGAAGCCCACAGCACCTGTCTTTCCTGACACTTGTTAATACATGGTGCACAAAACAGGTATTTTGTTCAAAACCTGCCTCAGTCCTGCCTGCTTATTCTCTACTTCAAATTCCTTGCCTCTGATTTGTGAGAAAACAGTTTGTTCATGGGGAAAATTCAATGATCTACTTGTCCATTGCCTGCTTCCTAATAAGGTGATAAAACCTCAGAATTGGCTGACTGCCCATCAAAAGCTTTTAAGCAAACTTTGGGTATAGCAGAAGGTTGCCACTTTAGTAAAAGGAATTGTGGATAAATGGGAAAATCTAGGGACTCTCAGGAGAGCAATTTGCAATATTATGTTTGCCATTTTGTTATCTTTACTTGCCTATGACATATTCATTAAGTGTGCAGGAAAAAAATATCTTGTCTAGGATATATATAAATCACATCTTTTGAAATCAACTACAGTTCCCTCTTTATCCTTCAGGGTCAGGCTCCAGCTGGCCAGTAGTTCCTTTTATAGTCCTTGTCCACGAAGAATCCTCCCCCATCAATTTAACAAAGACAAAGCTCTAGATGAACTCTGTTCAGACTTAACATAGTATAATTTACTTTTCAATTTCACACCCAAAGATTCTGTAATGGGGGAATGTAGGCAGTTAAGTTTTCAGTCATACCAAATGGGTTTTTAATATTTAAAATCCATCTGTTTACTTACAAAGAGTAAATGCCTAGAAACGAGGCTTCTAAAATGCAAATGAAGAACTACAAGACATATTTCTGCTTGGGAAAATTCAACACTTTTCTGACAAAGGGGAGTAATAATAGCTCCTCTAGAATCCAATAATGTTATAAATGATGTTTGATCCAATCGTGCGTGATATGTGCATTGGGAAATCGAAAGTCTCTTGTTTGTTATGACTGCATCTTGAAATGCCTCATGAATTAGAGGAAAGGGAGGAGATTCAAATTAGGGAGGTACTTGGAAATTGTCAGCTATTTGAATTTGAGGATGATTTGGCTTATAGAAACAGCTAATGGAGTTAAGAAACTGATCATGGTTTCAAAATAACTCTCTTGTCATGTGGTAACAGTTTGGAGGGAGGCTTCTGCTGTAACAACTTTGAAGAAGAACTTAGTCTCATTTTATTATTTCTTTGTTTATTTTACTTTTTGAGCAATTAAAGCTTACTTTATTTTCAGATAATTACTGCCTCTTCATTTCATAGTTTCATAAAAAAAATCGTGTGAATGAAGAAAATGTTATAAACTATTATTATAATAGGTTAAAATTATAATCTATAAATGAAAAGTTAATGATGTGTATTTTGGTACAGTCTGATGGATCTTCATTAAAAGTTAGAATTAAAAGAGTGGATAATGTTTCCATTGGTAGATGTTCTCATGAATACGTAAGCATTGGTAGAGTCCCTGATTTTGATTTAAGGTGCTGTTTTGTCTAGTAAATAAATATGGTTACAAAAAATCTAACTCTTTAAGTTTAACTAATACTCCTTTAGCTCTTGAACACTGAACATGCTATTTATGTTAACACTATATATTATCTTCAAAATCCCCCCAGAATGTACTAGCCAACCCAATAGAAGTCTATTTCATATGTGTAAAGTATCGAGTAAGCTTTTCTGGCAAGTAGGAGGCTGATGTTGCCATGGAAAGTCTTGTTTACTATCGATGAGGGTTCTTTTGTCTCCTAATGCCATCATCTTCATCACATACCATGTCTTGCATTCTCTGGCCTGCAAATTACACAAGCTGCTTCACTGTTGTTCCCTTGAAGAGAAGTAGTCACCATGTGCTACGTCTGTCAAGCAGGCAGAGAAATAGAGAGAGTGCCTGGATTGCCAACTTCTAGAAAGTGGAATTTCAAAAAGGGGAGCAGGTTCTGTGGAGGAGGCCAGTTAGGCTTCTGTGATGTACAACTGGGTATGAGCCCTTCATTGTAAACTCAAGGTCTCTAATTTGCATGAAATTTCTTCAAGGAGACTACCGTTTTGCACACACGTGCATGGTATGCCTGCTCTACTCATTCCAGGTGGTTGGGGGAAACAGAGTTTGTTGAATCTCAACAAACTTCTTTATAATTCTCAGGACTAAAACTTGAGAGCCACTTTAGGAGAAATAATCCATTAAAACATTCTAATCTGCATGTGACAGATTAAAACATAGTCTGAGATAATGTTCCAAACCATCCTTTCAATAATCACTCATGTATAAGTTGTCATTTCAAGCATGAGTCTGGGACTCATAAACAGAAAGGATTTGTCTGCATTTGTCAAGAGAATTCCTATCTGGGTAGAAAAAGATATAAGGCAAGTACAGATAATTAGAGGCTAAGGTTTCTCATGTGAGCATTTTACAAAAGGTGCAAGCAAACACGGTTGTAGTGAAAGGAAAACAAACACAGTTTAAACTAAAGAAGGACGTTTCAAGGACAAAGGGTTCTTTGAGCTTGCATTTTACAGAATACTTGATACATAAGAAAGCAGGTTGGGGTTTGGGAGGGATGTACTCCAAGAAGAAGAGGTGTCTGTGGAAAAGTCAAGAAGTTTAAAGAAGTTTAAGCAACCTTGTTTGATTTTTATTCATCTGTCCCTGAACTAGTAAATTGATTGAAGAGCCTAGTGAGCCTAGTGAGTGCATACATTGACTTTTAGCCTGAAAAATATATTTGGATACATAATCCAGGATATCAAAAGCAATGTCAAAGAATTAAATTTAATTCTGAAGACATTGGGTATAATAGAAATCTTGTGATCAAAAGAAAAAGCTCAAAATTGGATTATTATTATTATTATTATTATTATTATTCTCTGTTTGGCTTGTCTGTGTATCAGTCCATCTGAGACATGATCTCACTCTGTAGGGTAGGCAGACCTGGGACTTGGTATGTTTCCCAAGCTGCCTGCAATTCATGGCAATCCACCTGTCTTGATCTCTAGAGTCCTGTGATTGCAGTCATGAGCAAACACACGCAACTGATTCCTTCTGCTTTGTATCTCTCTCTGACATTAGCTGGTTCATTTCCATGCAAATGTTGCTTACTGTCTCTAAAATAAGCTTGGTCTTTGTCCTCTGGGAAGTTTGTGGGCTCACTGTGGAAGGCTGTTGCAGTCACTCTTCAGATTTCAGGAGGTCATCTCTGTACATGTGCCATCCCAGAATCTCTTCGTGGTTTGCTTTTTTATGTATACACAGAATATTTCCTTTATTCACAAGTGGTAAAATAAATTGTTTATTGATTGCAATTATTCTTCAATTTAAGCATAATACTTACATGCTAAGAAGTAAACTTCTAGAATAGGAAAGAATCCACTTCATATTGGACACCGACTTGATTATGGATTATTTAATATTGATAAAACTCTTTATTCAGTATACATGTGGAATATATCTTAACACTCATTTTCTTGAACTTTTTACATCCCTCTTATTTTGGATCTATTCTTTCCAAAGGTTCAATCTTATGAAAGATTACCTTGGAGATCCTGAAGCACAGCCTCCATTAGTAAAACTCATTTTGACAGGCAGTTGTTTCCCTCAACCCATCAGCTATTCTCACTTTCTATGAAAACTCTCTTATATTGTAATATTGTCTTCTGTCTATGTCATACTAGCAGTAAAATTCTCTCTATTCCTCTCTCTCTCTCTCTCTCTCTCTCTCTCTCTCTCTCTCTCTCTCTTTCTCTCTCTCTCTTTCTCTTTTTCTCTCTCCCTCCCTCCCTTCTTTCTTTGTCCACCATCTCTCTCTATCAATATATGAACCCTGACAATCATATCCCACCAATTTTTTCCATCTCCTAAGCTCATGAGCCTTCCCAATTAGCTCTATTTTCTAAGTCTGGCATTTTGTTTTATCTTTATAACAAATACAAAATGGGTAAAAATAGATGTATTATTCCTTCTTCTCATTTCTATACCAAATACCTGAAGTCAAATTGCTAGCTAAAGAAAGGGAGTGTACGTACCCCAACAATCTAGAAATCCCAAAGCAACACACCAGGGTGAGGTAGCTGGCAGCACAATGACAGCATCAAATGTGTGGGGAAGCGATAACCCTTGAAAGAAGACACCACAAAGACTGAGACTGGGTGAGTACCCACCACCTCTCTCCAGGTGGCATTTCCAGTCGACCTCAGAAATCCTCCCAGAGCTTCACATTCCAAACTTTTCACAATTTTCCAAATCATGACACTGAGGGCCAAGCTTCTGGCCTGTAAACTACTGAGATCATACCGAAACCAAAGCAATAGCTGACTTCCTGTAAATATATTCCCAAGAAATTAATGAATGACACACTCCTCCAGAATCATTTTTCATTTCAATGGCCATTTGTTTTAACTTGGGATTTGAAATATGAGTATCCTGAGTCAAATTGAATTCTAATTAAAATAATTCTCATTAAAGAGTTGCCTCTGGGTTATATGATAAGTGATGTTATTGGAATAAAAGACAACCTCATATTCTACTGTCTACACCCCATGGGTTGTTTATATTCTGAAGTGTAGAGTAATTGAAAATGTTTCCCTTTTTCTTTCCTGTTTGATTGATCTTCATAATGACCTGCTAACTATCTCACTAACTCAACTTAGATCATTTAAAGCATTTTAAATATAATAAGCAATAGAAATCTACTAAGTTTTACTATTTCTGCTTAAATAATTTATAGGCACATCAATATATGCACAGAACTAGATTAATTCAATCCTCCTAATACTGTCATTTTATGTTATTTTAAAATTTTTTTAACTTCATAATTTGCTCAACCTGTCTTCTATTATTAAAAGAGTAATCTTCTCTTATCAGAGGGCATGCACATTTATAAACTCTTAGCCAATATTTTCTTTAGCTGGGTATGTTCTGTGAGGTTTCCAGATAACAAAATGCACAGCTGTGTAAGAGAATATTCATCTCACCAGTTCTATTGCCTCAATTCCAAGTGTGCAAATAGGGAAAGAGAAAGTCACTTCTACTTTGATCACTCTGATGATGCCATAATTAACTGTCAATATTATGTAACAGACCTGAATCATAATAAAATTGTGAAGTTCTTGGTAGATATAAACTTCCAACTTTAAACCTAAAGAAGACATATTGCTTATTCAATGGTTCTCTATTTATGTCACAGTGTTTGGAATAGACACCTTTAGAAACGATGAAGAGGCATCATTTCACGTTAAGTGGGTATCTGTCTTATCAAGACAACAAACATTATGCATGGAGTAAAAAAGTGCATGCAAAAAGTACAGAATACCTAGCTTTGATATTCTAACATGACAATAATGACATAAGTTAAGCCTAGGAATGGAAGTCTGCAAACATTAATTAGTTTAACATTACTTAATATTAAGTGTTAAAACTGAGGTTCACAAAAACACTAACATTGGAACAAATTGACAATGAAAGTGAGAGAGCAACTAAGCTTGGGAAAATGTAGCACTTTACCCAGCTCCATGGGTCCAGCTGAAGACGAAGTGATTGGAACAGCCCTGCAGTTAAAAGAATCAGTAAGTAAAAGAAAGAAAGAGAGAAAGAAAGAAAGAAAGAAAGAAAGAAAGAAAGAAAGAAAGAAAGAAAGAAAGGAAGGAGGAAAGAAAGAAAGAAAGAAAGAAAGAAAGAAAGAAAGAAAGAAAGAGAGAGAAAAAATCGTTCATAAATGTTTTACACAATTACTTTTAAAGGATCATTATATTTAGAAAATAATGATTTTCTGAATTTAGTTATTCATAAATAGTCTCTTGAATTTTGGATTAGATTATGTAAAAGAGATATAAATATATTAACAGACATTAAGAATGTGACCAAAACTAAATAAGGACATTCCTCCTCCTCAGGATACATAATTTCCAATCCTAGGAGCTGATATTGCTAAAAACCATGCATATTGTGGTACATATAGATTCAAACCCTTTTTTTTTTGGGGGGGGGAGACTGGAATGATTAAACTTGGACATTCTTTTATGCACTTATCCATAAGATAAGAATTTTAAAGCATTGATGTCAACAATGAAATGACTCTTTAAAGTTAACTACCAAAAATAGGGAAAAATGTGTAAATCAAAAAAAAAATGATCCAAAGCTCAAACAGGTGGCTTAGTTCTTTTAAGGATTATATGGAAGAATATATGTGGGGCTGTGGCACCCAGGCGTGGGTGTGGGTCCTGTTGTGACTGAGATGGGGCAGGGCATATGGCCTGAATCTACCCACAGCCAAAAGGGGTGAGAGAGAAAGCTCCGGCGGCGCCCCCACGGGGTGGATGAGAATCTTGGTCAAGGTGACTCGCTTGGCTGGATCATGGCTGGATCATGGCTGGCCCAAGTATGAGAGGAAGTCCATGGTTTTAAAAGGTTTGTTGTCATGGCAGAAAGTGGATAAAGCTATACCCTCTGACCTCATGGTGAGCCTGAGGTTAAATATCTTTTGGAAGGAGGAGGGTCTGGGAAGGAATGCTTGATTGGCTATGCCTTCTGGCCTTTAGGTATCTCATTAATATAGAGATCTCTTGAGGCTCTGTGGCCTGTAGTCATGCCCTCTACCTGTGCTATGTGACCCAAGGCCACAAACCTTTCTTTGGGAGGAGCTATGGATGGCTGAAGCTAAGTGAAAGGAAGAAGGGCCCAGGAACAAGGCTGAACTCTTATTGTCCCATTGGAGTCACCTGGGTTCAAAGCAGACTCAACTGGGTACCCCACTGTCTCTCACAGCCCACCACCCCACAAATACAGATTCTACAAAATAGTTCCAGATTCCATTAATGTTCTCAAGTATGGCCCCATTAATATAAATTCTCACATGTGGATTAAGAAAACTTAAAATATTTGCTACCAATTGGTGTCAATGGATGAGACACTAAGTCAGCTCACTGAGTGTCCCTGTTCAATTTTAATATAAAATGAGTTCTTTTCATTTGATTCTAGAAATGTTATAGTATCAATTACTATAGTAAAATCAGGGATATAATTGATGCTCACACTAATTAAAATCCTGGTTATCTCTACATTTGGGTAAATATAGATAGTTTCTATTTTTCTTTCTTCGTAACCACTGGAGAAATACACTACGAAGCACTTCAGGCTCAGCATCTTTTGTGTCATTAAATAATAGTTATTTGTGTTTTGTCAGAGAGAAAAGAGCCTACATTATTTTGCTTTGGGGAAAGCTATGTAGCAATTATAGTAACTGCCATAGCTTCAGATTTCTAGGGGGTGAAATTCTAGTCATGTAGGATTTGATAGTCTAAATAGGTCAGCGTCTGCATTCCATAGATACCTCACAATGACAAAACATCTATGTTCAGCCAATTTTAATTTGCTGTCAATATAGTATTTAAATGGGATTTTCAAGGAGACTCCACTTCCACTCAGAAAACATTGGCACTATCAATAAAATTTCTGCAGTTTAGATACATGAAAGCACACAAAACACATTTATCTGGTTACTCTCAATATTGTTCCCCAAGCCCTTCACCCACAAGTTATTATTTTTTAAATAAAAACCTTCAGGCAGTCTGAGTCCTAGTTTTATTGCTGTCTCCATTATTCCTTTTTATTTAAGGTAAGATATTTGGGTCAGATTTCAATTGTGAAAGTTGGAGGAAATTTTGCTGCCTCAGATATTCTCCCACCACAGTGTTTTCATCCATTGTCAAATAATTGGATCTGTCGTGACATGGCCACCTTTGATATTTAGGAACATAAGACAAGTTCCTTGGCCTAATTGCATGAAAATATGATCTCTGGCTACAGACACATAATTTAAACAACATCAACAAGCTTCTTTTTTTATATATAGGCCATCTGCATTTGTTATGTGTGGTATCTAGGAACAGAGCAGAGTCTGAGATATATAGTCTAGACATATTGACTGTGGTGTTTTTCTTGGGAAATCACCTGAAAGAAGCTGTCTTTCTCCCATGCATGCTTGAGATAGGTGACTGTCCTATATCTTCTATAATTATTGGTGCTTCTTAAATGCCAAGTTGATCATATACAACAGCAAAGCATAATGAGGACCTGAGAGATAATTGCCATTAGAAATATGCTATGAATTCTATCAGTGCATGCCAGACTCTTGATGTTGCCCATAAATATCCAAAAGCCAGCCAGAATCCTGTGCCAGCCAAGCATTTCCAACTGCAAGAACAGAAATTCAGTGACTGAAAAGCAGACCTCTTCCACCTCTCACACTAGCCCATTCTCTTGCTCTGCATCCAAGTATTTCTTAAATTTGCATACATGATAAATTTAGCTTTAAATAATATAAATTGACTATCAACAGCCATTTGAAAGCAACCACATGAACAAACCCTATGCTTGGAAATTTTACCCTCATTTCTTTTTGATTTATGCAATTTTATTGATGCTGCCAAATTGGGTAGAGTTGTCTTTTTACAATGATACTGTTTATAAATCTTATTTATCCTACAAACTAAAACAAAAACTTTCCCTTGGTAATTTATACTATTCACTTTGTGAAATGTGCAAACCATACCTGTTTTTGAGAGACATCCAGGAGATTGATGAGGTTGTAAAAGGAGTTTGATTTTATGGTACACATATTCATGTAGAATTGGAAGCTCTCGAATCGTTGAGCAGATTCTTATTCCTATGTGGGCCCAACATATTGTCCATGCCAGTTCGAAAGTCAGTCTGTTAGTTGCCACAAATCTGTGCTTTTATATATGCTATCAGTAAATAGATTTACATTTTCCCCTTTCTACTATTTCTATATTTTGTTTACATCATACATAATTAGAAAGTCTCTTTCGTCATCAAATTAAATGTTTCTAAGCAGTGGCTCTCGTATGCAAAATATAGTTGTGTAAATGGCTTAGTTCGATTAACTTTGTAATGTAATTTGAATTATAGTTAATCACATGGTTACAATATATACCTGCGTTGTTAATATACCATAGAAACTATTTCAGTGCATATTTTGTAATAAACAAAGATCTATTCTCATGAAGAATAATAAATATTACTGAAATTAAATGACAAGAATCATTTACTATTTTTATTATTATTTCTGTTATATAAATATTCTGATATAGATGATATATGGTTACAACTTGACACCTGGCATGTGCATATTGTACTCACAAGAAAATCATCACTCTCTTTTAAGAACAGCGACATGGAAGGTGTCACACAATCAAAACAGAAACTGTTAGTTTCCTAATTACAAAACCATTTGTAATGGATTTCTTAACACATAATGTGTCTCTGAAATAAGCAATCTTTTCCTCTTTTACTGAGAGAAATTTTCTGAGAAAAGCTGTTGATGATATGATTTTTGAAAATGAAATTACTGAGAAAAAAAGTCAACAAGTAAATTTCTAAATTCTGATCTTCTGCTGCCATAATAGATATTTTTTAAAAATTGGACTCAATAGTGGCTATGGGGGACTTTCTTAAATAGTAAATTAGTAAATGTGTATATGTTGTAATGTTTATGCTAAAATGCATTAGTGTTAGAGTTATCACAGTATAACTAGTTTTAGATTTGCCTTAAAAGTACAACACTGAAAAAGACACATATTTTTTTAAATGTTAGCAACAGTTATATCTATAGGCACATGTCCCTAAGAAAAGATAGAAATGAGTTAAATTCCACTAACATTCTTGCTTTCCTCCTAAAGACTCACTTAGAACCACAGTGTGTGAATGGGCAATTCAAACACAGCCCAGAAAACTTAGTGAGCTGAAGACAGTTAATTCAAAACATCACATTTTACAACCACCTTAGGAACAGAGCTAGCTGCTTTCTTATAAAGTGAAGTATATAATCGTTGAGTGACATACTAACAGCATTAGTAGGCATTTATCCATAACATATGAAACCTCTGCATATACAAATACTCATGCACAGATGCTTAATAGAGCTTTGTTCATCATAGGTGCATGTGAACGAACCAAGTGTGATCAAGATGTGAAAACGTAAACAAATTATAGTGTGTTTTTCACAGTCAACTGAAACTTAATAACGAAAAGGGAATGATAAATAATACAGAGAGCAATGTTGATGAATATAAAGATATTATACCATTATGCTAGGCAAACCAGTTATATATACTGTTTGATTCCACTTACACAAAATAATAGATAAAAACACAGCCAGTTTTGTAGCCAATGTTTCTATCTAGGTAAATTCAAGCAGTATCAATCTGAAAATATTTCTTGAGTTCCAGAATATTGCAAAAAGTGAATTGTGGTTGTTTAACAAGTTGAGCACACTCTACACAATCAATGTGAAAGGAGTGACATACAGACACATCAGGTAGCTTATCATATCATAGTCATATCATAGCCTCTCATCACCAACCTCCCTCAGCATCCTTCGTATGCTATGTATTAGGTTTTATAAGAGTTGTGTCTGAACTGAATACATGAAGGCATTTTGTACCTCCCTAATCCATGTGATATGATAGCTATTAGTCATGACTGCATTACGATAGATATTGTACGTGATGAGGAGTTCACTTGAAGGTTGGAGCAGATTATGTATAAGTACTACACCAAGTACTATACAGGGATTAAGCCTTTGCAAGTTTGGAGTGTTTGTAAGGAGAGTGGGCAAGGAGACTAGAACCAAACTCCGGCAGGTAGCAGGTACAGACGACTCAGCTTCTTCTACAAGTGTCCAAAAGGAGATCAGAGAATGACAGGACCTGAAGCATTGACTGCAAAGGCACATAGCTTTTCCACATTGTGGAAATGTTTTATAACCTTTGTTTTACTAGGATCAGACAGGTTTGTAGTTCAAGAAAGGAAATTTTCACCATATGTAAGTTGTACCTTAATAAATTTTACCTAAAATTTTATTTGTACATGCATGTACACACACACACATACCCAAACACATGCACACATATGCACATACACTGACATAGAGGCACACACACAGAAATGGAAGCACGCACACAAATACACACACATATACATATAGGCATACACACAGACACACACATACACCACATACACACACACACACATAAACATGCGTGCACACGCACACACATCTTGTCAACAAATACAGGCAAAATTAATAAAAACCTTTATAACACCACATACCTTATGTTCACAGAGAGAGCTATCACATTTCATACCATAACTTCCAGAAGGGAAGTCATCTTAGAGTAGTTAACAAAACACAATTTGTCAGCAAACAATCATGGTTAAAACCTACTATTTCTCTTTTAAATAATATTGAAATTGCTTAAAAGACCACCACAGAATTATTTGGAACTAGACAGCTTGACATAAAATTGTAATAATAAAAATTTTAAACACAGAATAAGAAACCACATTAGAAAGAACAGGATCTTTATCAAAAACCTCATAATGACAAGAAACAGAACAAAATTGATGGTGGTGTATGATTTCTTTTTGTATGTGCTAATTACACTGAACCTTTTATTCTTTGCCATCTTACAGTGAGATTGTAACTTTTAACATCATCTGATTTCTATATATCAATACTTGATGCTACAGCAAGGGGGTCCTCATTATTCAGCTCATTTTAATGAGCACATGTGGTGATGATGTACACTTCTTATTACATAAACCAATACAGAGAAGCATCTTCAGATAAGCCATACCAGCTAGTTGTTTCTGTTTTACAGACAGAAAGCATGCAGTGCATACTGAAAATCCCATGAATCTATCAATTGTAAAAGATATTTTAATAACAGACATCGTATAAGGTCAGAATAAGTACTTTATATTAGTACCATACATACAGGCAAATGTCTTCTCCCACTGAAGCCAGAACAGTCATCTGCTGTATATGTGTTAGGTCCCTTGTGCCTAACCCTCTAGATACTTGAGATCCCACGGAGTAAGAGGGCCTGGCTGAGGAGGGGGACATCCTTTTGAAGACAAGGATGAGGAAGAATGGAATGAGGAACTATGGGAAAGAATACACATGAAGGAATCATGGCTCGAGCCGCATATGCAGCAGAGGATGGCCTTGTAGGGCATCAATGGGAGGCGAGGCCCTTGGTCCTGTGAAGGCTCAATGCCCCAGCATAGGGAAATGTTAGGGCGATGGGGCGGGGAGTGTGTGTGTGGGTGAGGAAGCACCCTCGTGGAGACAGGGGGAGGAAGATGGAATTGGGAGTTTTTGGAGGGGAAACTGGAAAGGGAATAAATTTGAAATGTAAATAAACAAATAACCAATTCAAAATTTAAAAAATAAAGTCAAATCTTTGCCCTGCTGCATGGTAAACTGGTGACGTCATACCATGACAAGGAAGATTTTTCAGATTTTCATACTTGTCATTCTTCACACAGCAAGAGATGAGATGTGGGTAAAGTGATAAAGAGGTTGATGGGAAAAGGGAAAATTTTATCTCAATGTTCAAAGGTCTGTGGGTGTACAAGTACATCAACTTTGAGTTGTTTACATCTTTGGTACAATCACACTTTATTTGTATGTATACTACACACAGATATGGCATGTGCCAATGTAAGTAAACAAAATTGTGTATTAGAATAGAATAGCCAAGTTTATTGTGTGAAAAAATAATTATAATTAAAGACTTTAAAGAAGGAAACAGACTTGAAAGGATTAATTCAGCAAATTCCATAGTCTCAGAACAACTTAGGTATGGTTCTGATGAATATTCCTAGGAGGCATAAGGGAAGCAATGAAGTGTGTGAATTAATGATGTCAGGAGGCATTGAAAACTTTAAATTCATTTTTATGTACTTTGTGAAGAGTAGTCTCTAAATTTTCAATTTAAAAATGACAAATTAAAGTTAAATAACAGCTGCATGTACTTTAAAACTTGGATACAAGAACAATTTCCAAGGAAACCGATCTTCAGCACTTCATGGCTTGTATTTTGCTGATCGTCTCCACAGTCTATTTTAACAGTATCGTTTTCAAATCTTTAAGACTTCTGAGTTCTTAAAAGCTTCAGAGGCCCTGTGAGTGAATAGCTGGAGTTGGCGAGGACTTTTAAAGTCGAAATAGCATTTCTACTTCAAAGCCCGCACATTAATCTTCACTAGTGGCTTCTGAGACACAAAGAGGTTTAGCTGTTTCTGGAGACCACAGAGCTGGGGCTCCTCCATCTCGCTTTTCTAAACGGTTCTTTTCAGGAAACTCAGTGGCGATGGAAAGTGCCATGGACACTCTGTGCCTGTCAAGCAGGGGCAATTGGCATTTGGGGTAAAACAAAATAGAAGGCACTAAGGATGGGTTCTAGAAAATTGGCTAAAAGCATTTTCTAAATGAAAAAAAAATTATATCAAGTCCTCCGGCAGGCTAGATATTGATGGTCGCTCTTCTGGTCTCCTTGCATAGTGAATACTCACTGGTTTGTAAAATTTGCAATAAATGAAGGATAAATGTGTGACTTTACTTCTTTAAGACAGTTCTAAGGTACTTTCTGATATTATAACACCTGAAGAATGCTGAGAAGCTTTTTGTGCTTATCTTGAAAATAGATACTTTTCGCATATGATGTATGCTGATTATATCCACTTCCTCTGCTCTGCTCAGGTCTGCTACAGCTCTCTCAGTACCACAATCTTTCTAACTCTCATTAAAAACAAAGACTTCTAAGTGGCAAATAATAAGGTACAGTATAATAAACATAATATAATAAGATAGAAACGTATGTGAAATAAAAACAATGTAACTTTAAAAAAATCCAGGACATAACATTATGAGACAAGGAACCGCTGAAGATATCAACGAGTTGGTTTTCTGTTGGCCATCTACCACTGAGCATGTATTCTATCCTCTAGAGTCATTCATTTCCCCAGTGAGATTTTCTTGGCTTAAACTAAATTTTCATTTGCTAGTGGTTATCAGTTGTAGATTATTTCTAGCTTAGAGATGAGGGGCATGTGTTCACTTCTCCTTTCAGTTCTAGGACCCCACCTAGTAAAGATCCATGCATGCAGGTCCTGTGCACACTGCCTCAGTCTCTGTGAATTCACATCCACAGAGATCCTGTAGATTTAGAGACCGTTGATTCCTTTTTGTCCTCCACCCTTTCTTGATATCTTACCTTTTCTGCCTCTTCTTCCAAAGGGTTCCCTGAGCCCTGAGGGGAAGAATTTGATGGAGACATCCTTTGCAGGGCTGTTTTCTGGTGTCTCTGGCTCTTTGCATTGGGTCTGGCTGTGAGTCTTTGTTCCCATCTACTCTAGAAGGAAGCTTCTCTGATGATGGCTGATGATTGAGCAAGGGACTGATCCATTCAACATAGCAGCATACATAGCAGAATGTTATTAGGACCCATTTTTGCTGTAGTTTGTTTTACATTTTTAGAACAGTAATATTTGAGTTTCACCTTAGGTACCCAAAGTATCTAGTCTAGGGTTCTTAGTCACCTATGCAGGGTCCAGTATGGGTTCCATCTTGTGTAGTGAGTCTTAAGTCAAATTATGTATTGGTTAGTTACTACCATGCGTTTTGTTCTTTGATACACTAGCATATCTTCTAGGTAGGACACCATTGTAGATTAAAAGGCTTGTGATTTGGTTGGTTTCCATGTTTCTCCATTGGTAGTCTCCAGATCTGTAACAGGAAACTTAAGATAGAGGCATTCTCTTGATTATTTTATTCTGATTTCCTCACAGTCACAACGGTGCTTATCCTAATGTGACTTTTATTACTAACATCTAATAGAATGTGAAGGATAATCATGGACTGCTCTAAGAGGTTTCAAAAATTCTCAAGCTTCCCAATATTTTGTTTTGCTTAAATATGACAAGGAATCAAAATGTGTAAAATGGAAAGAGCAAGTGCTGCTCACACTCTAAAACATGACCTACTTACAATATTTGCACCCATGTCTTCGTTCTGCCCTTCCTTGCCCCTCTATCCACAGAATATGGTCCAATCACATGTCAAGTGCTACATGGAATGAAACATGCCATGTTCATCATCAGCAGATACCATCTTCTATATGTTTCAGACTCTGTGCTAGGCATTGGTATCAATGCAAAAGACAGATGATATCTCTGGTCATATAGGATTTATTAGCCAGGATAAGAAATGGGTACATTGAGTGGGATCTAACAGGTCGAATAAATAAAAATAAAATGAAAAACTTGTGGCAAGCTAATGTCTATAAAGAAGATACCTGAGAAACACTGGTGAGGTATACCAGAGTTCCATCCTGCTTTGATACAATGATAAGGAAAGGTCTTCACAAAGCAGAGACTTGGAGGAAGACATAAGAGCACCTGTGCATATGACATCGCAGAGGGAAGTTCTGACAGGAAGAGTAGAAAGTGCTGCAGGTATCATTAGATACATTTGAAGGACAGTGCAGAACCACATCCTCCAAGACATCTGACTCCTGTTTTATGCTAGGTGCCATAGAAAGCTTTGGAAGATAATTTTGAAGGAAAGTACAAGACATAATCTAATTTACATTTAAATAAGATCACAGAAATGCAGGAAAACCTGTGACTAATATTTTGACAAAACATGTTTTTGTAAGTTCATAATTGTTATGCATTCTTAGGGTTAAGAGCATCATATTTTAGTGCATTAAGCATTATGCTGAAAATGACATAATGTAGCCCCAGACAGAAGAAAAAAAAACTTCTTTCTGGAGTCTATATCTCATCTTCTATTGTATTCTACTGCATAGTAACATATAAAACTTAGCCCAAGCCTGAAACCCATTTTGTCCTAAAGCAGGATTGTCAGAATTTATTATCTTTGAGCAGGACTTTTGCCAAAAAATTTTACTCCAGTTGCAAAGAACATTTCTCTACCAGGTATTAGTTTTGAATTGAAAATGAACATTCAATACTATGAAGAAATCTAAGTCACCAATTCCTTACAAAATTCTCTATCTTTATCTATTACCCATCTACGTACAAAGATGTTATATATATGACATATATATCATATATAAGTTACAGAATCCTATAGATTTAGAGGTCCATGTTTCCTTCATGTCCTTCATCCTTTCCAGCTTCTATACCCTTTCTTCTTCTTCCAAAGGGTTTCCTGAGCCCTGAGGGGAGAAATTTGAGGGAGACATCTATATTATGGCTTTTTCTGAAGTCTCTGGCTCTTTGCATGAAGTCTGGCTGTGGGTCTCTGTATTACTTACTATCTTTCTATCTATCTGTCTGTCTATCTATCTATCTATCTATCTATCTATCTATCCATCTATTTATATATTTATCATGTATTTTACTACTTTCCTATCATTTTTCTATCAATCATCTATCATCTATCTACCTACCTATCATCTATCTATCATCTATAATCTATCTATCTATCTATCTATCTATCTATCTATCATCTATTTATCTATATACCAACTTACCTATCATTTTTCTATTATTCATCTCTATACCTACCTGTCATCTATCTACATCTATAATCTATCAATCCTTCTATCTATCTATCTATCTATCTATCCATCTATCTATCCATCTATCTATCTATCATCAGTCTATCTACCTATCTACCTGTCTCTTGTTTAACTATATGCAGAGAACACAGTGCTATGTATACTACTAAGTCTCTCATACTATGCCGTCCTTTATGTGTCTATTCAATAGCTAGCTTCTGATATTCCAAATGTGCAACTAGCAACTGAATATGATCAGTAGTTCTTCAGAGTGATTCAAATCACTAGCAATTGGTCGAAATAATTTATACTTTTATCCTTTTGCCTGTATTTCAACTAGAAATTTCATACAGAAGTTTAATGCAGAAAGGGGTCACAAATTTCTTACTTGAGGTCTTATGGAGAGCTTAAGTATTTTTTGGCATGCTGTTGTGATGTTTTGAATAAGAATCCCCCACATAGGCTTATATGTTTGAATGTTTAGTCACCAAGTAATGGAACTGTTTGAAAGAATTGGATGGTGTGGCTTTGTTGGAGGGGGTATATCACTGGGGTTAATCTTTGAAATTTTTAAAGACACAAGCAGGGTCCAGTGTCTGGTTCTCTCTGCCTGAGGATCAGGATGTATCCCTCAACAACTTCTCGAGAACCATGCATGCCTGCCATACTCCCTACCATGATGATAGCGGACAAAGTCTCTGAATCTGTAATGTTGCCCCAACTACATATTTTTTTTAAAGAGTTGTCATGGTCATGGTGTCTCTTAACAGCAACAGAACAGTGACTAAGACAATTATAAATAGTTTACATATTGTGGTTTGGTGTGTATAAATATGTTCAAATTTTTTATGATTTGGATATTTTATTGGATAGTTTGTTTATTTACATATCGAATGGTATCCCCTTTCTCAATCCTACCCCTAAAGCCCCCATCCCATCCACCCTCTCCTGATTCTATGAGGTTGTTCCCCCTCCCACCCATCCACTCCCGGCTCCCACACTGGGAAATCGAGCTTTCGCTTTCACAGGATCAATGGGCTCTCCTCCCATTGATGCCCCAAAACAAGGCCATCCTCTGCTACATATGTGGCTGAAGCCATAAGTCCCTCCACATGTACTTCTTGGTTGGTGGTTTAGTGCCTGGGAGTTCTGGAGGGCCTGGTTGGTTGATGTTGTTCTTCCTATGGGGTTTCAAACCCCTTCAGCTTCTTCAGTCCTTTCTCTAACTCCTCCATTGAGGACCCCATTAGGGACCCCATGTTCAGTCCAGTGGTTGGCTGTGAGAGCATCCCCTCTCTATTTGTCAGGCTATGGCAGAGTCTCTCAGAAGACAGCTACATCAAGTTCCTGTCAGCATGCACTTCTTGACTTCCATAATAGTGTCTGGGTTTGGTGACTGTATATGGGATGGGTCCCCAGGTGGGGCAGTCCTTAGATGGCCTGTCCTTGAGTCTCACACTTTTTCTATGTATTTGCTCCCATGAGTATTTTGTTTCCCTTTCTAAGAAGCTAAGAAGGGCGGAAGCACCCACACTTGGTCTTCCTTCTTCTTGAGCTTCATGTGGTCTGTGAATTGTATCTTGGATATTCTGAGCTTTTGGATAAAAATTTACTTATCAGTGAGTACATATCATGTGTGTTCTTTTGTGATTGTGTTACCTCACTCAGGATGATATTTCCTAGCTCCATCCATTTGCCTAAAACTTTCATGAATTCGTTGGTTTTAGTAGCTGAGTAGTACTCCATTTTGTAAATGTACCACATTTTCTGTATCCATTCCTCTGTTCAAGGGCATCTGGGTTCTTTCCAGCTTCTGGCTATTATATATAAGGCTGCTATAAATGTACTGGAGCACGTGTCTTTGTTTTATGTTGGAGAATCTTTTTAGGAATATGCCCAGGAGTAGTATAAATGGGGAAGTACCTCAAACACAAGAGCATAGGGAAATTTTTCCTGAGCAGAACACCAATGGCTTATGCGCTGAGATGAAGAACCAATAAATGGGACCTCATAATATTGCAAAAGTTCTGTAAGGCAAAGGACACTGTCAATAGGACAAAACAGCAACCAACAGATTGGGAAAAGATCTTTACCAATCCTACATATGATAGAGGGCTAATATCCAATACATACAAAGAACTCAAGAAATTAGACTCCAGAGAATCAAATAACCCTATTAAAAATAGGGTACAGAGCTAAACAAAGAATTCTCAACTGAGGAATACTGAATGGCATAAAGTACCTAAAGAAATGTTCAACATCCTTAGTTATCAGGGAAATGCAAATCAAAACCACCCTGAGACTCCACCTTACACCAGTCAGAATGGCTGAGATCAAAACCTCAGGTGACAGCATATGCTGGGGAGGATGTAGAGAAAGAGGAACTCTCCTCCATTGCTAGTGGGATTGCACGCTGGTGCAACCACTCTGGAAATCAGTCTGGCAGTTCTTTGGATAATTGGAAAATATGTTCAAATTTTGAAAACAATATTTTGAATATAGTTAGTCATAAAAGATTTGTAACAAATGACTCTACAGGAAATGCCAAGGCATTCTCAGGCTTTGAACCTACAAGATTGAACCAAGAGTATTACCTATGATAACAGATGCAGATTTCTACTAACCATGTAGGCAGGTACTTAGGAATGAGGAAAGCATCTCTGTTGCTGTAAGCCTTATAACTTAGGTGACATGAATCAATGCATTGTCCTTGACTTTCTTCTTTTATTTGAATTCTGAAAGATCATTAGCCACCTCTGGGATGTGTTTGATAAATGTACTTGGTTGGTTAAGCAAAAATGTGAGGTCACCTGAGTGTAGAAGGTTAAAAGGAAAAACACAAACAAAAACAAAAAGAAATTATGAAGACTAGAAGGAATGCATGCTTTCCAAAGGCACATGGCAAGCTTATTCCTTAAGCATGTTCTAATCAGTGCCACAGTATGATGTCACTATTATGACTCCAGAAGTGACTTCACCATCTTTCATATATATAATATATATATGCTATATTAATGCTTTTTAAGATCATAACAAGGCAAATTCTTCTCTGTCATTAGAAAACTGAAACATAGTCTTGCTCTCTTATTGTTCTATGCTTTCATTAGAAACTGAAAGTCTTCTGCTGTTCTGAGTATTGTCTTTCTAACTCCATGCTCCAAATACTTTCTGTTCAATGTGTTCCTAGAGATGAGGTAGATGCAGTGCATTTAAATGAATGTCTTAGGTCACTTTGTTAAAGTAAGAGCATGTCTTGTATTGTTTTGTGCTTGTTTGTGGACCATGACTTTTCTTACATCCCTATACAAATGAAGCTAATTTTGTAAACTGAGTATTTTTTATATCACTCAAAATACTGCCTTCTGTTTATTACTCTACTCCTTACAATTGGCTTTATGATGTATTCCCAGAACCTAGACACTGTGTTTTGACTCTATAATTCTAATATATCTGAAGACAGTTATGAATCCCTTGATTAGTATAGGAAGAAACAACTAACAACAGCTCAGTCTGATTTATGATCTGCACTGCATGGCTATTTAAGCCCTCACATTCAGATGCATTTCTGAAAATTCTTTCATTACTTGTAGAGAAATAATATAAACTGTGTTTTTCAAAGTACGACAGTATCTAAAGTAACATCCATTATCAATGCTTTAATACATCCACAGATGCCAAAGGCTGACAGCTGAGACTTACATTCATTTTTTAAAAAATTAATAAATAAATCTTTAAAAATATCTACTTATAGTAACAGGTTTTATGCATCAGAAATAGTTTGGAATATGAAGTATTTGAATTTGGAGCTGAATATGGGTCAGACCTTAAATATAAGAATTGCTCTCTGCTGCCCTCACCTGCCCATAACTGGTAGCATCTACTTCTGGCTTTTTATGGTGGTTTTGTAATCTTCAAAGTGAGCTTCAAATGACAGAACCTAAAAGATATTTTCTTAATGCTTTTAAGTGGGGGGAGAGGGCAGAGCTGGTTCTGTTTTTCTTTACAGGCCATGAAGAAGACATCTTTCAAACTTAACACCTAATTATTTTCATTCCAAATATATTTCTCTATATAGATATTACACACACACACACACACACACGCACACACACACACACACACACACACACACACACACATGTGGAGTAGGTTTGCTTTGCTTTGTGTATTATAGAACCTATTTTTCCCATTTTGTCTTTGCTGCCTTCCTCACAGAATTGCTGACTGTCCTACTTGAGTCTTTAGTCACATCTAGTGTATACATACCTATGTTTGTCTAATAGTATGCATTTATGCATGATGGTATTGTGCAATATAGGTCCAATATTTTAATCAAATTAAATTTAGCTCTCGGCAAGTACTATATTTAATAAGAACTTTAGTCTTCTTCTTTTCCCAAACATTTCTGGTCTAAGAAAGCACTGAAAGTTCTCAAGGATGACATCTAGAGAAATGGGCAAAAGAGTGTTCTGTGTTCATTCTGTCATGCTTGACAGTTTTTCTTGACCATATCAAGGTCCAAGTGGCTCATTTGATGGTTGCATATCTAAAAGCACGACATTCATGTCCTCTAAGACAAGCATGGTGACCAAGGAAGTGTCTCAAGGAAGTGTCCCATTGCACCCACGCAAAGGTCATCAACATATCCAGCCCTGGATGGCCTGCATTTTGATGACTTTCTTTTCTATTTAAGAGGGCTTTATTTATTTTTTTTATTTGTTTGATGAAGGTGCTGTGATTTTTTTACTTAGCATTTATTTATTTAGCATCTATTTGTTTTTCATTTATTTATTTATTTGATGAAAATGCTATGTGTCCCCAGACATGTTTGTGGAAGTCAGAGGACAATTTACAGGACTTGATTCTTTCCTTCCAACATGTGAATCCTGAATTTCAAACCTGATGCTCATGGTAGAAAGCACCTTTGTGCTGAGACTTTGTGCTGACCTATGAGTTTGTTTTCAGGGAGAGAAGGTTTTAGTTTCTATTCCTCAGGAAGCCCATCTATTATCTCATGAAATACACTTTTTATTTCGAGACAAGAAGTTTTCCTCTCTGGAAGTAAAACATTTCAATAAACAGACTTGCTGTAATTATTCCCAGACAAAAACTAACCCAATCTGACATAGTTCCATAGTATCTTTCCTGAGATAAAAGCAGGTTTTTCATGCTTTGGGGAAGTATACAGGTAAAAACAAAAACAGATTTCCAATAGGTTCTTTGACAGAAATGGATAACAGTTAGATGGGTCAGTACATAGGAAGGAAGATGATAGAAGATAGATAGATGATAGATAGCTAGACAGATAGGTGTCAGATGGTATGTGTGTGTGTGTATGTATGTGTTTTACAAGGCATGGTAATACAATAGATTGCATGTATATATGGCTTTTGATCTTGATGGAAAGACTGGATGAGGGTGGCTGTCACTATTATATGGTCTTTTGTAATAACAGCTGCTTTGGGAATGAACTGAAGTGGCTTCTGAGCTACATGAACTGAACCTTAAATCAGGATGATAGTTATATTCATCCTTGATGTCACACAGACACTATGCTGAAAATAAGAATATAGAAAATATCCAAAAGAAAAAAAAACAAATAATGATTTTTTCACTAAAATTTAAGTAAGTCTCTCAAAATGATTGAAAGCTGCAGGAACCCAACTGAATATTATGGAATCACTTAATGACAAACAATTAAGCAAATCCAATGTGCCAGAAGGGATGACTAATTTTCTCTTCAAATAACTACCCCTACAGCTACTGTAAAGTAGATGTTGACATTGCCTGAATCAATTGCTTCCACAGGCATCTCCAGGATAAATAATTAATTGTTCCATCTGGATCCCTACTCTTCCTCTACTTCTCCCTCTCCAAAGAGTCTCTTAAAAGGGGGGAAAAAGAAAAGAAGACCAACAAATGCAAATCTTTCATTATCATTGGGCTTTTGTATTGTATTGTAATATCTTATTATATTATCATTCAGCCTTATTTCTGTTTCCCTGTAGTATCTAATGGGGACAGAGGGTTTGTGAATATAAGGACATGTTGATATTGATCCCTTTCTCCCTGGAAGACAAAGTTTACAGAATCTGGTATTTCTAAGCTAGTCACTTGGAACAGACACCAGCCCCCTTAATTAATGCTGAATGCCTGGGATATTTTTTCATTCTCTCCCACAATATTATACATAAAATCCTGGGACTGCCATATGTCTAATGAGGAGAAAAAGTAACAAAAGAAAATACACCAAGAAATCAAAGTACACTTTGCTTCCATAACAATTTGTCTATACTTTCGCATCTAACATTCTGCTCCCTAGATACACAACTCAGTGAATGTTCAGCAGCAAGTCATTCATGGTTTCTTTGCTAATGAATTATGTAAAGAAAGAAATGCCCAACAGTGGTGAGATGGAACCTAAAGAGACCACATCCAGTAGACAGGCAGAGACCCCCCAGATGAGGCATGGGGCCACTAATTCATCTTCAAAATTGTTGACCCAAAATTGTTCCTGTCTAAAAGAAATACAGAGACAAAAATGGAGCAGAGACTGAACAAATGGTTGTCCTCTGAGAGGTTCTACCAACAGTTGACTGAGACAGATACAGATACTTACAACCAACCATTGGACTGAGGTCAGGACTCCTATGAACTTTTTAAGGGAAGGGCTGAAAGAGTTGAAGGGCACTGTAAACTTATAGGAAGAACAACAATGTCAACTAACCCAGACTCCTCAGAGCTCCCAGAGACTAAGCCACCAACCAAAGAACATACATGGGCTGGCCAATGGCCTCATCACATACGTAGCAGAGGACTGCCTTCTCTGGCCTCAGTGTGAATGGATGTGTTTAATCCTGAAGAAATGTGATGCCTCAGGGAAGGGGGCTGATGGCTGGGTTGAGTTGGGGTTGATGGATGGGTCTAGGTGTACCCTCTCATAAACAAAGGAGAAGGGAAATGGGGTAAAGAACTGGGGGAGGTTTTGCACAAAACGTAGATAAAAAGTAAAAAGGATATCTAACCCTTTGGGGTTTCATTTGCTATAACAGTTCCAAGATACACAAGTTAAACTTGGCATACTTTGGATCTAGCCCCAAAACATGTTTTTATTGGCTGTGGAAAATGGAATTTTAGTCTATGTTAGGCCATACTATAATTATGTTTGGAAATACATAATGCAATGTATTTTGAGTACCACAAACGGGGCAACATTTGGGATGTAAATAAATAAAATAACTGAATTTTTAAAAAGACTAAAAGAAATGGTTCTGCACTTCTAATTTTTAACACTATGAAGCAGATACAATAGTCTTAGAATTATTATACCAGCCATGTATTTTATTAGATTTTTTTCAAGTTCTGATCATTTACTTTATTTTTAAAGATTTGGGGTTGGTTGTTGGTGTTGGTGTTTTTATTGTTGTTGTTTGCCTGAGCTCTGAAGCAGTTCTCAGTGAGGATGGCCTATACCTCTTGGTAGTCCATTCCTGGCATCTTTCTTTGGCTTTCTTCATGAGTTCTGAAAACTTTAACAATTCTACAACTTCCTTCTTGGTTTCCTTGATGCTTTATTTCTTCAAACAATGGATCAGTATTTATGTTGCAGGACAGATGGAGTACCAAAATGCTGAAATTTGCATGGTTTGATCCTATACTTTCTGTCTTCACTGAAAAGCTTTCAGATTCTGAGAGTTCTCTCTCTCTCTCTCTCTCTCTCTCTCTCTCTCTCTCTCTCTCTCTCTCTCAAACAAACTTCAGAGTTTAACGATCTTTTTAAAAATCTTTTTCCTCTACATTGAGTAGTGTGAGACTCTGATCCTTATAAGGTTTTTGTGGGAGCTCCTCTCAAAAACGAAGAAGGTTTTTTTTTTGTAATCCATAAAATACTGAAACAAGAAAGGCATAATGAAGAAGGAATCTAAAGAAACCCACAAGTTAAGCTATACACGAAATGCCAAAATTACAGTTATATTCCAGGCAGCAATGAATCCCAGCTATAGATACTCTTAAAAATCCAGAGATTGAAGATTAACTAGTTGACAAGTCACAGACAACTGGAAAGATTGCATAGCTGGACAGTAATGTGCACCTAGAGATCTAGGTAAACAAAATCGAGTCTATTCAAGGGAAAGAAATTAGGGAGAAAAAAAGTCTAGCTCACTAAATGATTAATTTACAGTATAGTAAAATACAGTGTAAACAGTAAGGGCTCTGAGGATTAGATAAACAACTCAGTGAATGTGCAGGGGCAAGTCAGTCATGGTTTCTTTGCTAATGAGTTAAGTTAAAAAAGAAATGCCCAACAGTGGGGAGATGGAATCTAAAGAGACCCCCTTCAGTAGATCTTCAGGACCTCCCAGTTGAGTCATGGGGCCATTCATTAGTGAAAGGTGGTTCTACTGAGCTGGGCTGTAGATTCCAAAGGAATGAAAATATCCTAAACAGATGTTTTTCTTTTTTTAATTTTCTTTTCTTTTTCTTTTTATCTTATATCACTATCTACACTTTAAACTTCATTTGCATATAATTTAATAATATATCTTGATAAATTAATGCATAAAATATATTTTAAAAAACAACAATAGTAGGAAAGAAGGGAAGTGACTTATTAGTGAAAAAATAGAAAGGAGGGGCAAGACAGCTATGGAGAAGGTCCTACAAATAAGACCTCTTGCTCCTGTGAGGATCTGAGTTTACATCCCTAGCACCCATATAAAAAGGTGGGTATGCCAAAAGTTTGGTGTGTCTGTAACCCTTGCACTGTAGTGGGTGAAAACGGAAGGATTGTGCATGAGTTGTCACATAACCACTCCTACATGGGTACATACAACAATATCTCTCTCTGTCTCTGACTGTCTCTCTCTCTCTCCCCCTCTTTCTCTTCATCTTTCTATATCCCTCTCTCACGCACACACACCCACACACTCACACACACTGGAATTAAAATAAACTTTGTGGTCAGCAAGATTAAGCAGTGTATAACACGCTTGACGCCAAACCTCATCACTTGGGCTCGATCCTTAGAGTCTTTCCAGGGTAGAAAAAAAGTCACGCCTACCACAGTCCTCTGACCTCCACACCATCTTCTGGAACATATGTGAGTTCACCCACATACACATATTGAACAAACAAACAAATAGATATTTTTAATAAAATAAAAACTGGAAAGATTTAAGAATGTATACAGCTCTTGCAGAGGATCCTGCCTCAGTTTCCAGCACCCAGACTGGGCTGCACCCAACTGCCTGTATCTCCAGCATTAGAGGATCCAAAAGTCTCTAATAATATCTGCTAACACTGCACTCATGTACACATACCCAAAGACAGACACATATATACATATTTAAAAATAAAATGAATGCATAAAATAATACAAATCACCCCAAGGACCCACATTCTTATAAAAATATGCCTGGCACTATAAATTAATATGATTTCTTGAGACTTTATAAAACATCCTTAGTGTTATTTGTCTTTTCTTTCTCCCTCTCCTTGTGTATTGACCTTAAATATGTATAAAATGATGATTTTGTAATAGTAGCTAGTAAGTTACTCTTACAAAAGGATCCCATACCTAAGTGAGCTGGTTTTTTTTATTTTATTATCCTAAGCTTTTTCCAATAAACCTTTATTGGAAAAACTTTAATGAGTTAAAAAATGTTTAGGCAAATTGAAAAAATAGAAAATTAAAAATATTAGAAACTTAATTTGATAATTGACTCTCTGATATCATTGACCTGGTACAGCAACACGGTTTCTCTTTAATATTATGAATATAAGGAATGAAGATCCTTATATCCACTCTGAGAGAAGTGGGCTTTTCAAAACCACATTGTCTCTTTATAACACTGTTGTTAGGGTCACCAGTGTGGGTGTGGCTGGAGGAAGCATTCTAGGTGGTTAGAAATTGCTCTACTTTAGCCAAAGGAAAGGATTACTGAGAACACATAAGGAATATCTTGCTTTGTTTTCAGCATGGCAGCAGTTTGAATGGCATCTTAAGATTCCTAAAAGAATTAGTTCCACCACATCTTTTTATATCACTAAAAAGCAAACAGCTATCATTATGCTTATAATTTTGGACTAAAGAATCACCTGCATTGGGTTTACAGAAATGTTTTGTTACTAACACTCCTTTAAATGCAAAATAAAATTAAAGGGTACCTTGATCTTCACGACTATGTGACAGCTCACTCATTGCCTTTTATTTAATTAAAATGACACGTAAATTTTTGAAATTAAAATGTGCAATATTTAAAATTCAGTGTTCAGGGGCCATGACTACTGGAGTTTCTGTTGCCCCTACAGCAAATATTAATGGATCATCACATTAATTAAAACATCATTCCATTCCTCACAGGTGCATATATAACTAAGGCCTATGCAGTGGGGACTTACATGCCAGTGTAAAACATCTCTTATTAAGTAAAATCCCAGTTGCATTGGAAAATTAAATTTTACTTCAGCCTGTATTTATTATGATAGTCTAGAATTTATATTTTATAGATTCAAGATGAGAAGGTAATGTTTAAATGTTCTGGTCACATTAGCTGATCATTTAAAGTTACTTCCTTGGGGATTTGCACTAGGAATAAGTTATAAGATCTTTTCCCTGACCATGCAGAATGTGATTTTCTGCAGTTGGTGCTCAAGAAGTTAGTGCTAAACACAGCCACAGATGCTGGCAAATTCCTGGATCGTAACTCCTTTTGCTACTGAGTACTTCTCCCAAACAGGAAGCTGAGTTTTAGTCTCTGTTGTATTACACACATCTTCACTTTTTATTATAGATTTATTTATTTACTTTATTTGTATAAGTACACTGTAAGTGTCTTCAGACACACCAGAAGAGTGCATCAGATCGTATTACAGATGGTTGTGAGCCACCATGTGGTTGCTGGGAATTGTACTCAGGACCTCTGGAAGATCAATTAGTGCTCTTAACTGCTGAGCCATCTCTCCAGCCCCAAAGACTTCACTTTTTCAGATTCAGTCTTCTCATTGTCGGTAATTTCAACACATCTCAAGAATTTAAGTCTAAGTATATAGCTAAGAACTCTGAAAAAGACTAGAGATACCTCAGTAGGTCAGAGTTTCTGTTACTCCTGCAAAGGACCAGACTTCACTTTCAGGCATCCACATGATGGCTCACAACCATCCATAACTACAGTTACAGAGGTTCCATCACCTTCTCCTGGCCTCTGTGGGCACTGCCCACACACAGGGCACAGACATATATGTAGGCAAAATGACCTATGCATATAATAAAATATCAATAAATAAAACTCTGTGAAGGCTGGATCTGAGACAAAGAAGGAAATCTGAATAAAACTGGATTGTATCAATGTGAAAATACACAAAATATAAAATTAAATTAAAAACTCGGGTTTTTTTTTTTGAAAAAAACTCTGCCTCTCCTATTTCTTTACATACTAAGCAAGCTCTAGAGTACTTTTCCCACTAGAAATCATAATTATATCCATCATGTGCTCTGGGGCAGTATCATCAAACTGATAATGCACCTGCGTCTTTGCCAATCACACTGACACAGAAACTAAAGGGGACAGAAATTACACTTCTCAACAACTCCGTCTCTGAGCCTGCGAAACAGCCATTATCTCCATGGCAATCTACATTCAAGATGCTCATCCAATCTTCAACTATTTTTTACCTTATTTTCGTGCTTTCATGGAACTCCATTTTGAAAAGTGTTTCTTTTAATCACTTTTACTTCAGTCCCCCAACTCAACGGCAAATTTCATCTACTCATATACAAAGAAGATATTTTTGTGGAAGTGTGTGTGCGTGTGTGTGTGTGTGTGTGTGTGTGTGCTTTAATTATCTAATAGCAAAACTGCATGAAAAACAGAATTGCCTACACTACCACAATATAAGTGAAAGCTCTAACAGAAAGGATAAAGCTTCTTAGACATTTAACAAGTGCTTGCTTCAATAAAACACAATAGTTACTATTTTTAAAAAGCAGGATATATTTAGGAATACATGCGTATGCATTAATATATAATAACAATTAGTGGGGGGGAAGCCATAAATTTGGGAAGAAAGCCAAAAGAATCATGAGGGAAGGTCTAGAGGGAGAAAAGGAAGGGGATAAATGTTGTGATTACATGATAACCTCAGATATTTAAAAAGAGATGCTTTAACGCTGGTGACTACGTAAGCCAATGCAAACTTATGTTAAAATGGTAGCTTCATAGTAATCAGGTAACTATACATCACTGTCTTGTATTTATATATCTATGTCCTCTGTGGCTATAGGTGATTGACATAGTGGTGCATGCCTTTAATCCTAGCACTAGGGAGGCAGAGGCAGACAGATTTCTGTGTGTTTCAAGCCATCTAGGGACCCATAGTGAGGTCTTTACTCAGGCAAAACAAACAAACAAAAAAAAGGAACATGAAAAAGCTTTTACTAATAGCACTGGGTATTTATAGTAAGGCATGTATTGACCTAGAAATGGAAAAACTATTTATTGTGTTTGAATAAAAGCTGAAATTTCTGTGGAAAACTCTTTTTATGACTGTGTAGTATTTTTATATGTTGGATATATGAGAAAATGAAAACTATTTATTCAACTATTTTCAGACCTTATGCACCTCAGGTAATCAGTGTCAATGCTTAACCGTATTTCTTCTTTCTGAAAACTACATTTCTGCAAGCGATACATTGCTGCAATTCACTCATTTCAGTAAAATTCCATGCAAGTTCTCGAATTCATATGTGGATAATGATGACTTCTTGCAGCAAAATGAATACAATTTGCTTTTAGGATTTTCAATGTGATCCCCAGTGAGAATTCTGTTATTGTGCGATGAATAATGTGTGCAAATATAGAAATTTTTGGTAATTTAAGAAAGAAATATACCATTTAAACACAGAGAAATTCTGGAGGTGCATTCAAAGGAGACCACGTATGACTGAAGAGCTCATACATGACTGACTCCTGGAAGTCTGTTATCATGCTTTACATGTTTAAGTACTCAGAGATACACGACGTCCTATTGTGGAAGAACACAGTCATTTACACTCTCGTTTTGAAAATATATAAGGATGTAGAAATATTTATTATGCATCCAAATGGTATGCAATATGCAGATGATGGTTTCTGGTTCTGTTATTACTGTGAGACACAATCACTGATATCAAACTGAAAATGTGAAATAAGACTGGGAAGAGAATGCCTGCATTTCTGGAAATTTTTAGTTTAGTTGTTTATTTCTATGATAGATATTTCTATAATTGTACAATATCTTTTAATTCTTTCACATTATCAAAAACACTGACAAACCGTTTTCCATAACAAAATAATACAACCCTCTGTTATTCTACACCATACTAAGTGTAACACTGGCCTTTTGATGTTTATAACCTCTTACTTGCATTCACATACTTATAGTAGTTTTTCTTTTATACTAATTCCAGGGTATTTTGCTATTATCAATACACATTCTTCAGAAATGATAATTATAATTGTCTTTTAATATTGTATTGAATTATCTTGTAAGTTAACTAACTAGATACTGACTCAGAAAGGAAGGAAGGAAGGAAGGAAGGGAGGAAGGGAGGGAGGGAGGGAGGGAGGGAGGGAGGGAGGGAGGAAGGAAGGAAGGAAGGAAGGAAGGAAGGAAGGAAGGAAGGAAGGAAGAAGGGAGGGAGAGAGGCAGGGAGAGAGGGAGGGAGGAAGGGAAGAAAGAAAGAAAGAAAGAAAGAAAGAAAGAAAGAAAGAAAGAAAGAAAGAAAGAAAGAAAGGAAGGAAGGAAGGAAGGAAGGAAGGAAGGAAGGAAGAAAGAAAGGAGGGAGGGAGAAAGAAAGGGGAAAGAAGAGGGAGAGAGATAGATGAATAAAATGTCTTTTGTTTTACTTTCAATTGAGTATGCTTGTGTCTTTTTTTGAGTATGTACACATAAATTCACTCCCTACTGGGAACAGAAGAGTTATCATATCCCTATTTGATGTGGATGCTGTTAACTGAACTTGGGTCCTCTGGAAGAGCTGTAAGAACTCTTAATCATGCAGTCACCTCTCCAGCCCATGTGAAGTTTTTCTTGTCTATTTTCATCCCTTGTTTTAAGATCAATACACAATACATATATTTTAAGGGTAATGAGATATTTTTTATTTGGCCAAAACCTCAAGATAATGTTATATATTTGTATTAAATAATCCCATTATTTTATGAAGGTCCATGGCTACATGAATCAAATAATTTGTGAAATAGGAAAAAATTACTTTAGACGAGTTACTCTTCATGACCTCATTCTGACAGTTTGTGCTCATGTTGTACTGAAAAGCTATGTTACCTTAGTGAGTGTGATAGGAAGCAGAAATGTTGTATTATTTACTTATATAGCCAGAATAGAAGTTCCTGATGAAATCCACTCCTTCCTCCAAACTCACTCTCTTTCTCCTTGAAGAGACAAGGGACCTGAGCTTGCCACCAGAGGCCTGGCACATCAGCCATCTCAATGCTAATTCTCCATCACTGTACACTACCCTGATCAAAGGCTTGCAACATTTTTCTTGTGGCCTATATTTTAAACTGAAGTCTGTTATTTATAATTCTATGCATATCTGTGTATCTGTATGTGGGTTGTATTGATGAGTACAGATACCCAGCAGATGCCAGATGTGTCAGATCTCCTGCAGGTATGGTTACAGTTGATGTAAGTTACTTGACTTGGAACTGAACTCCATTCCTCTGGAAGTACAGCAAGTGCTATGAACCACTTAACCATCTTTCCAGCCAATGACCAAAATAATTTTATTCATTATATTATTTCCAGGACTGATTCTCTGTCCCCCCACCCAACACACTTAAGGAATGTCTACTTGGTTTGTGTCTGTTTCAATAAAGAACTACTGTTGAATCTACCACCTCCATAACACTAAAGGTCTTTATAATGTTGCCAAACTATCATATCTGCCTGAGGCATTTCCTACAACTTAGTGACAATCCTCTGTGTTGCCATGATGCACTTGCCAGCAGGAGGCCAGCTAGGCTGATGTGCTTGGCTTCATCTACTAGACCAAAGAACTGGACAGTATTTTTATGTTTATGGGTGGTAAGCCTATAGTTTTAGATGCAGTATCACATAAATCTATGCTTTTTATTTCTTTTTAAGAAAATATTTCGTATTATTCCTAGGAATTGAACTCAGAAGCAACAGAGGCAATTAATCTGAACCCTTGGGGCTCTTAGAGACTAAACCAGCATCCAAAGAGCATACATGGGCTGAATTAAATCCCTCTTCCCCCCCACACAGATGTAGTAGATATGCAGCTTGGTCTTCATAAGGGTTCCGAAAAACTGGAGTTAGGGTTATCCCAGAAGCTGTTGCCTGTGAGATATGTTCTTCTAGCTGGGCTGCCTTGTCTGGCCTCACTGGGAGAGGATGTATCTACCTTCGCAGAGACTTGAAGTGCCAGAGTTGGGGGATACCCTCAGGGCAGCTCCACCCTCTCAGAGGAAATGGGAAGGGGGGAAGGAAGGAAGGATTGTTGGAGGAGGTGACAAGAGGAGAAGCAGTGAGCAACAAGTAATAAATGAAAATAAAAGAGTATTTCAGCCTCTCTTTCAAATGCTGTTCTAGTAGGTTATTCAGAGTTTGACAATTTTCCTTGTGAGAATCTAAATCTGATCAATTGCTTGCTCTAATTATGCATGTGTTATAATATTAACAAAATTCACATTCCTTACTGTAGAAACTACCCTACATTTTGGAAGTGCCTATAATAATAACCACAACTATGATATCAGACAGAAATGTAGTTAAATATTGACATTTAACTTGTCCACAAGTATACATCATCTAATCCAGTTTAGTAACTAAAAACATTTTTTTGGTAAATTTTGTAGGATCCATGATTCTACATCTTGAAAGAGATCAGCATCCTAATTTCTGGAATCTGTGACAATGTTACTTTAGACAACAAAAAAGGATTTTGCAAGTGTCATTTACTTTAGGATCTTAATGGACAATTACCCTCCATAAGGTGGACAGAGAGTTGAACTCACCACGGTCCTTCTAAGAGGAAGGTCAGGTGAAGAGAAAGCCATGTGGTGAAAGGAACAGTGGTCATGATGGTGTGTAAGAGCCACTGACGCATAGACAGCCTAGAAGCTAGCAAAGGCAGAGAAACTAGATTCGTCCTGAAGCCTACAGCAAGAACAGAAACTGCATTTGTGTTACTTTAAGCCACAGAGCTCTGTAATTTGCTGTAGTGGCAATAGAAAACTTTCCAGAAGGTAAAATCAAATACAATCTTTATTTTGACAGATACTTATTAAAGGACACAAAGCCCCTTTTCCAAGTGAATACAATGTTTTTTTTTATTTCCCAAGTGTGCTATGATTTCTATTTATTATATAGGAAGAAATTGTTATAGAATATGGGGTTTATCATGGGTACCCAAATTGGCAAAATTATTTCCAGTCATTTGTATCTAATATCAGAAATTACTAATATGGAATCACATTTAAAAGGGTCACTACTGGAGAATAGAGAGATGGCTCAGAGGATAAAAGTACTTGTATCTCTTGCAGAGAACCTGAGTTCAGTTCCCAGAATCCACCTAGTAGTTCACAACCATTCCTAACTCCAATTTTAGGGGGTACAACCCCACTCTTCTGAACTCTGCAGGCACCATGCACACACTCACAGCACATATATATGTACACAAGAAGAACAATCACACACATAAAATAAATCTATAAAATTTTAAATACCTAACTATCCCCTTTTGATGCTAAGTCACTAATTTCAGTGCTACTCTAATATCACTAACTCTTTCTAAATGGTAAGATTATTTTTTATGTAGAGGTAAGTTTGGACAATGGGAAAGGCTTAAAAATTTGTGTATACTAATAGAATTAATACAAAAAAGTTAACAGTTCAGACATTTGGAAACCATGCAGAAAAGTATGGCTAAAATGTATACCTTTCTAAGTGATCGTGAGATGCTTCAGACAGGTATAGAAAAGCAATAAGCAGGAGATTGAACTATTCATTTCCTGGAGTGTTTTCAGGATTATGAAGCAAAATTGATTTTTGTACTCAGACAAAATTATTGTATTTACCTTTAATTAACATAGATGTAACTGTACCTTCAGACAAAAATATTAATCACATTGATTATCCATAATCAACTTCTAGTCTATTATCGAAAGTGAAAGAATTCATTTTCTCAATTATTCTAGGTATCTACCTGTTATAGTGTAAAAAAAAAACAATACATTCCACAGTGTGCTGAAACTATAAAATCATTTGCTGTAATTTAATATTCCTTTGGACTACATGAACATTAATCACAGCACAAACCAAGAAGCAACATGGTTTACTGTGCAGTTGGATGTCTTAGATTCTAAATCTCATTATGTCACTAATAGCATTCCTTAAATCCACCAACAATAATCTATCTCTGGCCTTATCTCTATGTTAATAACTGCAGGAACTCTAAACATCACCTTAATCCTTCACGCTCTGTTTTGCCATAATGAATGATCCAATATATTCTTCACTTTCTTCTTTCCTATTACCCATCCCCAGTCTCAGAAGTCTTCACTTCATCTTTTGGAATTCCACATCAAGTACACGGTGCCCTAAATCTTGTCTCAAAATATTCCAATCACCTCCTGCCCTTACTGCTTTGTTTTCTACAGTCTTAAAAAAACAAAAACAAAAAACAAACAAACAAACAAAAAACCTACAGAAGGGCATCAAACCATAGGCCCAGGTGTGCACACACGTACGCATGGTGTCTGAGTAGATCTCAACACAACTCCACTTGGTAAAGGGTCAAGCCTCAAAATCCCTTAGAGTATTCCATTGTCATCAAGCCAAAAATCCAGTCATCACAAAGAGAAGATTGGGCTAGGAGACCTAGAGATCTTAACTGATTGAAATCAATGCAGTTCACTTTTACAAAGGCATACGTAACCAACTGGGAAGTGAAGACTCCCTCTCATGAAGGAAGCCCCCAGGAGTAAAGGCTTCTAAAGTCAAACTTCAGCATCTTCATGCACACCCCAGCATCACATTCGTTCTGTGCTGACTCCCTCCCATGTTTGTACTCAAATTCACTTTTGTAACTTCATCAGTGATGGCTTCCAGGTTTGGGAAATTTTGCTTCTGGTCTTTAAATTAGTTCAGGTTGAAAAAAGTTTCAAAAGTATTTAAAACACTGTCTACCTGGCATGCTTAAATGCTAGATCCTTTGACTGCATAATACAGTCAAAAGACTCAAGCATCACAGCCCACATAACGAGATGGCACAGTGCTGGGGTAGCTGACTCTCTGACATCTTTTTTGTTTTCCTGACCTAGGATTTAATTCAAGATCCTGCACTGAACATATTTATCTGGTACTCTTGTAATCTGTGCCTTGTAATTTGGGAGAACTTCTTCTTATCCCTGTGAGCTCTGGGCTTCACTTATTATTCAGGATATCACCTAGCTGATTTATTCATTTGATTGTGTCTGTCTCCCAAGTCAGTGTACAGGTTCTATAGTAGAAGGATCTTGATTTATTTCATCCCTTGATATATTCAAACTGAGTGTTTAGCTTCTCCATATAAAACTGGGCTAAGAATGTAAATAGACATTTTCAAAAGATATATAAATAATCCATGGGCATATAAAAATGCTGAATGACTATGACTCATCAGGGATATGTCAATCAAAACAATGAGCTGTCACCTCATACCTGTAGATCAACTACTATTAAAAAGTTAAAAAAAATAGGCCAGCAAAATCACTTTGCTGGTAAATGTGGTTCCTGTAGAACGTGATGATGTGAGCTCTATCCCTGGAATATTCATAGTGGAAAGAGAGAACTGACTGCTTAAAGTTGTCTGCGGACCTCCACACACATGCTCTGACATGCTTGCCCAAAAAATGTGTGTGTGTGCGCACACACACACACACAGAGAGAGAGAGAGAGACAGAGACGGACAGAGACAGAAACAGAGAGACAGAGAGACAGACAGAGAAGAAACAGAGAGACAGAGAGACAGACAGAGACAGAGAGATACAAAGACAGAGAGACAGAGACAGAGGGGAGGGAGAGGGAGAAAGGGAGAAGCCATAAATAAACAAATGCAATACAAAATTTAAAAGTGAAAGGTAGGTATTAGTGATAATTTTTAAAGAAAGCAACCCTTAAATAGCTAATTAGAATTTAGAGTGATATAAGTACTCTGGAAGCTATATGAAGCTATACAATAAACTAAATATAGATTCATTATATGTTCCAGAAATTCTACCTATGGGTATATAGCCAAAGCAAAGAAAATAGAATTTCAAAGAGTTGGATGAGCTCTTGTACTTATTACAAAATTATTCTAATCATAACCAACATACTGAAGGAAAAAAATCCCAAGTGTTCGTCAAAGAGGAAGGGATAAACAAACCATATTACACCATGGAATCTAAAACTGACATATTAAAAAATAAGAACGCTGCCCTTTGAACAATATACATGAACCAATCTAAGTAAATTAAATCAGGAGAAGACATATGTCATCCAATGCCACTCATGCATGCAATCTTGCAGGTCCGACTTATGAAAACAGATGTAAAGGGTACTCATCAGTGGCACATGAGGCTTTCAGTGAGATTCTGATTAAAAGATAAACATTTTCATCTATAAAGGCAAAACAAGCTCCAGAAATTTGCTGCTGCAGGCTCTGGTGAATACAGTCAATAGCAATGTGGCACATGCTTGAAAATTAGTAAGACAGTAGAGTTTACAAATAGACATGTATGTGGTATAATGTGTGTAGAAATCATGTTGATGTAGTCATTCCACAATATACACATATCTCAAGTACATGTGTACAACAAACACATTTCACTTATACTCTTCAATCAAAAATTCCTGAACATATGCATGAAGTAATGAGTGAAAAGCAAGCCTTATCTATTCACGTTATGTTCTGGAACCTTGAATTATATATTGTCTATAATTCTAATGCTAATTTATGTAATTTTTTGTATATTCTATATAAAAATATAATTCTACATCTACTGCTTAGAAAACATAATAAATATATGATAATATATTTACCTCTGCCAAGCAAATAAACTTGGTCATTGAAGTACTTTTAAATGTTCTTTTTAGTTACTACTGATATATTGTCTGTCAGTTAGAATTTTTGTGAGATGGAAAGGTGGAGAGTCCCAAATTGCAGTGCCTGAGGTCTCCCTCCACTGAAGGTTAATGGCAAACGAAGATAAAATGTCTTCAAAACGATCGCATAAATCAATAAGCAAATGACATTGATTGCAAGTATGATTTAATTATAAGGGCATGTCTGTTGCATTAATCAAGTTAAAATCAGGAACGGAATTTAAATAAAAGGTGAAAAACACAAAACACTGCTTTTAATAGTGAAATTTTATCAGACAGGAAATGTGTATAGAAATGTAAACAAACTGTGGTGGGTTTTTCTAATAATTTTATTCATTTACATCCCAAGTATTGCCCCACTCTCCAGAGTTCTTTACCCCATCCTCCCTCCCCTTCACTTCTGAGAGGGTGCCCCCCATCTGCTGGGGCATCCCCCTTCCCTAGGGCATCAAGTTTTAACAGGATTAGGCTCATCCTCTCCTACTAAGGCCAAACAAGGCAGTCCTCTGCGAAGTATGTGCCAGGGACCTTGTACCATCCCATGTATTCTCTTTGGTGGCTTAGTCTCTGGGAGCTGCCAGGATTCCGGGTTAGTTAACACTGTGGGGCTTCCTATGGGGTTGTGATCCCTTTAGATTCTTCAACCCTTCCTTTAATTCTTCCATAGGGGTCCCTGTCCTCAGTCCAATGGATGGCTGTAAGTGTCTGCAATTGTAAGATACTAGTACAGCCTCTCAGAAGACAGCCATGCTAGGCCCCTATACGCAGCATAGCACCAGTAATAGTGTCAGAGTTTGTTGCGAATGGATCCCAAGTTGGACCAGTCACTTGTCAGCCATTCCTTCATTCTCTGTTCCATTTGTGTCCCTGCATTTCCTTTAGACAGGAACAATTTTGCGTCAAAAATTTTGAGAGTGGGTTGGTGTGCCCGTCCTTCCACTGGGGAATTTTTCTTACTACTAGACGTTGTCTCTTCAGGTTCCATCTCCCCACTGTTCAGGCATTTCAGCTAAGGTCGCCCCCATTGACTTCTGGGAGTCCCTCACATTCCAGGTCTCTGGGTTTCTAGAGGTTCCCCACTCCCTACCTGCCATCCCTTATCCCCAGCAGCTGTATATTTCCATTCATTCTTCTGGTCCTCTAGCTTTCTCTCCTTTCTCCTCCTCACATTCCATGATACCTGATCCTATTCCCCTTTTCCTCTCTCTCCCATCCAGATCTCTCCCTCTTGCTGCCTTCCATGAGTATTTAGTTCCTCTTTCTATGTGGGATTGACACATCATCACTTGGGCCTTCCTTCTTATTTAACTTCTTAGGGTCTACAGGGTGTACCATAGGTATTCTGTACTTTTTGACTAATATCCACATATCAGTGAGTACATATCATGCATGTGTTTTGGGGTCCAAGTTACCTCACTCAGGATAGTATACTCTAGTTCCATCCATTTGCCTGTAAAATTTATGATGCAGTTGTTTTCAATAGCTGAATAGTATTCAACTATGTAAATGAACCATAATTTCTCTATCCATTCTTTGGTTGAGGGACATCTGGATTGTTTCATGTGTTTTTTGCATGCTGAATTTCACAAGTGAAAATATCCATGGAATGGATCAAGATCTAGAACGTCAACAGCATGCTAGATATACTCGGAAGTCTTTGATGAGCCAGTGACCCCTCGTCCTTATAATAGCCACTGCATTTCTATCAAAACTTATGGACACATTTAACCTATATACAAATTTCTCATAGCTATATTCCTATGTTGTAAGTGTTTTACTATCTAAAAACTTTTGATTGTTTTTAATTAACATAGAAAATAGTATGTTACACTGTGACATTTTCATGTGTGTGTGTGTGTTTCCTACTCTTTGTTCATTGTCCTCTATAATATTTCTTCATGTCTGCATATTCATGTATGTTACTTCTTCAGTTTACTCACCTGTATGTCATTAATTCTATTGGTGCGTTACATAGGCATATCACATTTGGTTTTATCGTACTGACAGATAATTGGTTACCTATGATGACAGCAGAGAGTTTCATACATGACATTTCTGCATATGGTTTCATACATGACATTTGATAGCATTTCCTTTTAGTAACAGATCTCGAAATAATATTGCTGATCATCAAATATAATTATTTTCAGTCTCACTACTACCAAGTGATTTCCAAAACTGGTTTTTCAAATTTATGTTCCAGCCTTCATTATATGAGAGTTTCAGCTATTAATTACCTTCAATTATACAGTAGTAAGTGTGGGGTGAGCCAGATTGGTTAAATATCTAGATGTTTATATGTCTCTGAAATTGAGTTATACCCTGGATACAGTCAAATGCCCTCATAATTGTTGAATTATACAAATTTTTAATTAATGAAGTATTTTAGTATGGAAGAGTGTTTTACATTTATGTATGTCTGTGTACCATGGGCATGCAATTCCAAAGATGCCAAAAGATAACGCTATATCCCATGGAATTGCAGTTACAAATGGTTGTTGTCTCTGGGTTCTGGGAATAGAACCTAGGTCCTCTAGACAAGCATCTAATGCTCATAACTGCTGAGCCATCTTTCCATCATCCCCAAGATATATAAATATTTACAGATATAACATATATGTCCACACCCACACATACACATTAACCTCCACATACGTCAGGTCTTTTGACACTATAACACATCTTAGTCATCTGTAGAGCTCATTCTCAAGATTACATGATTAAATATCTGATAAAAATACACAAATATTTTCATGATGTTTTAAGAAAATCTGTGAGACTGTGTTGAGCTTCCTCCACAGTTATCCTCACCCACCCACTGCTGAGTCACAGGTTGGACACAACTATCAGAAAGCTCCTCCTGAATTTCACGAGGAGTATCATGTAACGGGTTACAGCTACTCTGTTTTTTTCTTAAACTAATTGTCCTCACTCTTTAACTTTACATAAGTATAGCCATACTCATTTTGTTCTTGCAAATCAAACATGCATTGAGATAACACGTATGTAAGTATACTATGGTGTGCTTATCCACTAAATCAATGAATATTTTGGTTTAGTAGAGTTACAATGGACAATAAATATCCATGTACTTGCTCTTTTATATCTTTTTCTACAGTCCAGTTATTATCCCCCTCCAGTTTTTCCGTCTAACAGGTATGTGCTCCTTTTTAATAATACTTTCTATTGAGGAAAGGGGCTAAAGAGAGAGAGGGCAATAGATAGAGAAATTGCCACCCCTCAGAGAAAGCACATGGTAAATAGTACTGCTGGTTTTCTAAGTAACTCTGTATAATTTACCTTCCTACCAGAGTTTCTGTTATTTCATAAACACACTAGCAGCAAAACAATTACAGTGAGTGAATAGTAATATTCTTTTTATTTGGTAGAGAGTCTCATATGCATACTAGACAGTCTATATACTGTGGTGCTTGGTGTCTGTTAAACTCTTTGAATAGTGTTATTTGGATCGGTAGTTTTATTGTCTCATTAGACAAGTTACATGTTTTGGGACAGCATATCCTGAATCTCCTTACTTCCGCATCAAATTACCTTAAAGCTCTAGCTTTGGAGAAAGTCTTCATATCAAAGTAAAAACTCCCAATATTTTTTTAAAGAATTTTCATATGCCTTTAGATACTTTATATCAGCATATAATGTGTAGAATCAGCTGTTCAGTTTCCAGCAGAAGTAAACATAGTGAGGTTTTGCCTGACATTTCATTAAATCTATAAATAGCTTGAGGATAATTGGCATTTTAATAATACTGAGTTTTTCACTCTTTGAACATGATATATGTTTCTTCATTTATTCATATCTTCATTACTTTGAGTGAACAATATTTTCTAGTTAAGAATTTTTTTAAAAAAATGACATCTTTTATGGGCTTGTTCCTAGACAATTAATTGATTATTTTATAACAACTTTGTGAACAGTGATGTCAGATTGCAGAACATTTCTATTTTTTGTATTTTCCTCAAGACATTTGATTATATTTTTGATCTATTGAAAACTGCACTCTTGTTTTTATTTTATATTTGAACAGGGACAATGAATTAAAGTACAACTTTTATTTGTGGGCCCTATTCCCACCCATAATGTCTGTATTTAATTTATTTAATAAAATATGCAACACTATACGTTGGTTTCACTACACTTATCCAACCTTCTGTGATATAGACATTTTGTTTTATCCAGACTTTCAAATGTCAGAATGACTTTTTTAAAATAAAGAGAAACTCCTAAGATTGCACTTCAAAGATATCTTCTAAACACTATTTTGATAGTGTCTATCAATCATATTGTTTAACAACATGTTGTTAGTATTTAAGAATTCAAATTATCACTTAAGATTTGTAAAATGACTTTTTTTCTCATCAATAAAAATCTTCACATTAGAAAATTACAAAGCAGAGTGATTCTTGTAAGTGTTTATTCAAATTATTGCAGGTTAATTTGTTCTTTTAGAAATAAGAGTGACAATGAAATCAAGATTATACTGATCTCTTTTTTAAAAACACTATTTTTATTTTTAAGATTATAATACAATTACATCATTTTTACCTTTCATTTCCTCCCTCTAAACTCTCCCACTCATCTCTCCCTATTCTTGAAATTCATGGCTTTTCTATTTTTTTAACTAATTGTTATTGAATACAAATATGTATAAACTGTCCATGAGAGTCCCAAGCCATACAGCCTATTGCTGTTGCCTTGGTTACCCCACCTCTGAGAGGCAGAAGGTAAATCTCTGTTGCTGAAGACATCATGTGCTTCAAAGAACAGGTCTCAGAGACCCTTGAGCTGGAACTGTTCTGAATGTCCCCTCTAGCCTTCTTGATGCCAGAAGATACCATACAAGTTTCTAAAGGAGAGGAACAACCAATAATCCTACCCAGCTATAACTTCTATGAACCTCATCAATGACCAGCACAGAGCAATCTCTTAAAACAAGTGCATGGGAAGATTAGCAGTACTGGAGCCAATCCTTCAGAGCTATTTCCACGAAGAGTGGAAACTGTAATTAACTAGCTCTTGTGTAATCACTGCACAAACTGTCTCCAGGGAAGACCTTGACTCTTACAGGTCAAACACTGTCAGTTAAGTCCTTCCATTTCCACAGAGATATAAAGTTAGAGGTGGGTCTTAGATTAGGATTCAGTGACCAGTCTCACAGGGAAAAGCAACCATTGGGCATTATATCTTGCTTCTTCATATGTTCCCTAAAGGGCAACTTAGAGGAAATAGTACAGAATTAATTACAGTGCTGATTACAAAGTGAATCATGAGCCTTTATCTTGTCACCCATAATAGGAATATAAAGGTCACTTGCATTTCTAATATTTCATTGATGAAGAGTCACAGTAGGTTATGACAGAGTGAATCTTCAAGGTATTATCTCCATCCACATGTAAAAGAGGTAAAAGCTTGCATTCCAGGTAAAGGACCAAAGCTCTTTCCCCTAACTATTTAAAAGTATAGAACTCTTCATGTGTTACAGATTAGTATTCAGGAGCCTACATCTAGTTTGTCCTAGAGCTTCAATAAAAAAATGCTGGAAAAAATATAAAAGCTGGAAATTTTTAGGAGAGAAGAAAGCTTGTGCAACAGTCTTGGGGATCAGAGATTCAGAACCAAGCTTGCTCATAACAAACAGAAAGGACATCCTCAAATCTTATTACTGGAGCATTATGTACTCGAGTTCCATATGCTGGAAACCATGTACACACACACACACACACGGAGGCAAGAACATTTCATATATTTTATAGTCGTAATCCCAACTCTGGATGTATAAAATCTCAGCTCCAAGCTTAATGTTATATATAAAATCTTTAAAGACAGTTCTTGAAATGTTACTGTTTCGGGCTGTGGAAACAGACACTTAAAGAACTTTAAAGGGCTGTAGCAATAGTTCAGCAGTTAATTGTGCTTACTTCTCTACCAGAGGAGCCAAGCTGAGTTCCCAACACCCACATCAGGCAGCTTACAGTGAATCCAACCCCCTCCTTTTGGTCTCCATGGGCACACACATACACACACATACACACACACATCCACACACACAGCACAGCACATGAATAAAAATATTTTTAAAGAACAACCAATTAGCCTTTAAAAATACATGATCCTAGGAGGTGGGTCAGGGTTCTCACTGAAGCTAGTGTTCCCTGATTCAGCAATGCATGGTGAGCACTAAGCTGAGGGATCAAGAGAGATCCTCCTGTCTCTGCTTCTTCCCTGTTAGGGCTCCAATGTGCCTGGCTTTTGCATGTAACAGAGGACCTTAGAGATGGAAGGTGGAGACAACTCTCAGGTGCTCCTGAGTCAGTTAATCTAGATAGTACAGGAGAAAAACAACAGACATCTTGCTTCAAACAAGATTTATGAGGACCGATGCGCAAAACTGTCCTCTAATCTCCAAAGACACATCATGACCTAACACATGTTCACACACATTCACACACATGAACAAGCACATTCGTGCATACACACACACACATACACACACACACACACACATACACACACACACACACATATACACACACACACTAGCTAAATTAACCGCCAGTGTTATTTTCTAACTTATGTTAGAATACAGACAACCCCTTACTTAAAGTAGTTCTTCTTAGGAATCTTTGGCTTTTTGATGATGTAACAAGACATATTCAATAGGAACTGTGCATCAAGTTTTGAATTTTAATCTTTCCTAAAGCAATGACATGCCTGCCCAGTTGTAGAAAGAATTTCTTGTACTGTATGGAAGAATCAGCTGTCAATAAAAATGTTGTTGGCTTATTAGCTTAGGCAAGAAATAGAAAGACATAAGTTCCAGTACAGAAAAAAATATTTTAGGGGAGAGATAGGTTCAGGAAGAGATGATTGGGCACTAGACACAGAGGAAGATGTCACATGTAACTGAGGACCAGGTAACCAGCCAACTGGCAAAACTTAAACTAGAATAAAGAGATGATTAACTTATGAGCTAATCAGGGAACAGGCAAAGTTTATGGCCTAGGTATTTGTAAATATATTTAAGTCTCAGTGTCACTATTCCTGGAACTTGTCGTGGGAGGAAAGCCTACAGTTATACCCACTGAAATTCTCCTCTGATAGTGGGTAGGCACAAGGCACCACATCTTGCAACAAAGTACGTGCTCATGAGACAAGCAATCAATATCTGATGTCTTATGTTGTTAAGCTGTAAAGTGAAGTAGATTTCATGTGTTAAATGCATTTTCAGTTTATCCCATTTTTAAATGTATGATGGCTTAATTAAGACAAAACCACATTTGCTAAATTAATGAGCATTGTATACACAAAGTGGCTTTCAGGCATGAAAAGCCCACTGCATATACATGAATAATTTCTATAGAATTATCTGCTGCATAGAAGAAACAGAGAAGTTATTTTAATATCTTATTTTACATAAATGATTTATGCATATATATTTAGTAAATGGTTTCCTTGCTAAGAGTAAATGCATGCTTTTTTCAAATGTATTGATAACCATTTCTATTTTTAAATTGGCAAAATGAAGTATCTATCTTATGAAATAGAATCACCTTATAAATGACAGAAGTGCCTTAAATTTGACTGTATCTGTATAGTACTTTTCTCATTAATTAAGAGTTTAGCTAAGCTGTGCCACTAGGCACAGATCTTATTTAACACATCACATTTAAGGCACACACTATTTGGCCTTATTTGTAGCCAGTGATGCTACTAATTTCTAAATTTCAGGGATGTTGTAGAATTTTAAAGCACTTGTGATGTTTTTAAATTTTATATAGGCATATATTGTAAGTTGACCATGTTCCGCCTGTGCACTATCTCACACAGTCAATGACAATACAATACACCGTTGGTTACAATGACAGTAACTACAAGTGACTTTCCCTATTTCTCCCTTGCAAATTCCGCATACAGGATTTAGCACACCAAGTAGCAACAGGATCACCCTTATGTGTTTGTCAGTGGGCAACATTCTTTGAGTAACTGCTATATTCCAGACATGGCTCTATAAGGCCCCTGGAGACAGAGTAATGAACACATCATACAAAACCCTTGCCTTCATCAGTTTAACTGTATATAGTTCCCTGCGATGCAAAAGCTATTTGACTGCACCAAAACTACTACTAAAATTACATGCATTAGCCGTGAGAAGTGTTTTTATTCCTAGTACAATGAAACTTTGCTCTTGAGGAATTCATTATTGGTATAGTTATGTAAAACTATGATAATATTAATGTCTGTTATCACTGTAAACATATGGAGTCATGTACTACACTCCTTATTTGAGCCAGTATTGCATTATTGGCAGTAGACTGCACCCGAGGCTTGGGGGCTTAGATGAATGGACTACAAACATGAATCATTTTACAGTGGATAATTATTATACCTAAATTTAAGTAAAGCTGTAAAGCACAATCGTAAACATTTTCCTCAATATGTATATATATATATATATATGTGTGTGTGTGTGTGTGTGTGTGTGTGTGTGTGCGTGTGTGTGTGTGTAAGTATCAAGCACTTTAAAAGTAAAATAGAGGAACCTATATCTATGTTGGTGGTTTCTGAAAGAAGGTCCTTACACTGAGACTCATTGCTAATATGTAGAGGAGAATAATTTTATTAACTAGACCCAAGAGAATAGAAATGTTTTTAGAAAGGATAAAATGTGTTATTAACTTGAGATAGAAAAAGTATAGCCATCCTAAATAGTTACAAGAGAGCCAAAGTGCCCACAGCATAAAAACTACCTAGTACATATAGGTCAGAAGTCTGTAAACAGGGCATATACCAGATGTTGCAAGAATTCTTAAATTTATCTAGGAAGCTTAGACTCTACTTACCTTACACACATGGATCTTAATTGAGTATTTTTCTATGATTAGCAATATGGTTTCCATCTTAATATGACCTCTGAGCAAGTACCAACACTAGCTTCAAAAATTAGCATTTTAACTTATACTTGTCCCACTCCAGGATTTCACAATTAGACAATAGTTCTTCATTTGATTAAATTCAAAAAAATTATCCCTTGCCCTTTTAAAAATAAAAACGTTTGTGGCTGGAAGATAGTTCCATCAGTAAAGTGTGGTACAAGCTTTAGGACCTGAACCTCATCCCCTCATCCCCTCATCCCCAGCATCCATGTAAAAAGTTGACGCATGAGACAGTGTGCTTGTAATTGTAGGATGAGGAGCCAGCTCGCCAGCCTGGCCTAACCTGTGATGCCCAACTCCTCGTGAGAGACCTTGTTTCTAAAGATAATGTGGACATCACCTAAGAAGTAACACCCCAGGTTAATATCTAACCTACACACACACGCACACACACACACACACTCACACTTGCACACACATGAAAAAACACAGGCACACGCACACATACACACCAACCCACACAGAAAAATCACAAATAAATAATAACGGAGAACGTTAAAAACAGTGATAGTATTTCTCCTTTCCTAACTATGGATTATTTCTGAACTCAGCTCACGTTCCTTGTAATCATGAGATACTGCATTTGTTCAAATGATGTCAGGCATTTGGTCAGTCTGCATGTCCTTACTTTCTGATCATATTTGATTTCATCCAAGATTTTGCCAGCTCCCATCCAAACCTAAAGCCTCTCTGAAACAACTTGATGATGAAAGATCAAAATTAGTTCTTTAGCATCAATATTCACAGCCCCTCATCTCCCATCATCCCCCACTAGCTTTAAAGTTGTATAGTGTTGACCACCGCCCACTTCCTTCAGCCCACCTTGTCCTTATTATATATTGCACTTTGCAGGTATATTTCTGTGTCTCCTTTTTCACTTGCTTTTAAATCCTTGCTCCCCCTTCCTCCTTTCTTACAATATTACTTAAATGCTTTGCTTTTCTATCTCCTGTAAAAAGGGAGATGGGAAAATGGTCCTGCTTTCTGTCCTATACACACAAAACTTACTAAGAGTGATTCATTTTTTATAATAATCTTTATTTTCCCCTCTCCTGAATCTGAATAATTTCATGATAGGAAATGTATCTTGGATTAGTGATAGGCAAGAAGGGGCACTGGGTATGATTCCTGGATGATTATTTGGTATTGAATAACCAATTGATGTGCTCTTCTGTGGAGAAGACTGTCTTTCCTTTTCTTGGCATTACTCAATTATGTGTCATTCTTTATGTAAGATTGAGGTTTTATGAGCTTTTCTGGTCCATACACTATACAGATTGAGTAGCTTATATTTACAAATATATGTGTGTGCACGCATATGCATGTAACCATAGGTAAGGAAACATTATTCCATAAATTTGAAAAAGAGCCAAGGCAGGGCCATGGGAGAGTTTGGAGGGAAGAGAGGGAAAGGAAATGAAGTAATTATATTTTAGTCTCAAAAATAAAAGAACAAAAAGAAAGGTTGTAAAACTTGTAATTACTCGTGACCTGCTTCCTGTTCTTAAAGGCTCAAGACCACATTATTCATAATTGTATCCTCAGAACTTGGCAACTTGCTCTAAATACCATAGAAGATACTCAGAAAAATGATTAATATGCATCAGTGTTTTGGTTATAGCAAACCTATCACATCTGTAAACATAATGACACATAATTACATGTATATCAGGGACCCAAACATACACTTATCAGCTGTCTATATCCTTAGTGGTTTTGAGCATCATCTAGGCAATTGAATTGAAATTTTTCTTAGAATAACCAAGGAACATTAATCTTCCTCAGATTAGTGGACTTTGAGCAGTATAAGTGGTAAAGTTCAAAGCAATAGAATTTAAATAATCACATTTTAAGACAATTACTTAATCTCTCCTTAACCCTATTTACTTATCAGCTCTGGTATACTGCACGTGTCATTACGGCACAAGCACTTGGTTTCAACATCACCATAATATTTTTGTGAAAGTACAAAAACCGTCCTATATGTTCTATATCTTCTGCCAAAATCCACATTAATTCATCTCACCGCTTCTTCTGAGGATGCCCCAACTGCTCTTACTTTTCCTTTAAGTAGTATCTTACTGGAGTTTTGTTTTTGTTTAAATCAAATTTCATTTTAAATAAACTTTTTTATTAGCATTAAACCTTTTGATGACTTTCCTTTGCACAGCCTCCCATATCATCCACTTCAAACTTTAGAAATTTCTTGGGCAATCTGGTAATAAATATTCTACGCTGCACGCTGTCACTGCTGTCTACCTCTGCTGAGCACCCAGCCGTGTCAAGCAATGCTGTCATTTACCTAAGGAAGACAAGCAGGTTGTTTCTGAAGAAAAGTGGAGAACAAATAGCAGAAGTTTCCCTAATTGTGACCTGTGATAGAAAAGCAAAAATATCTAGAATTACTATATAATTCCTATATATTTAATAAAATGTGTTAATATGTTAAATATAATAATTAGTATAATTATTAATCATGTAAAATAAGATAGTTGATGCTTTATTATTGTAAACAGTTTATGTTAACCATTTCATTATCATAACAACACAACACAGTAGATATTACAGCTTTATCCATTTCACAGATGCAAGGAATAGAATATGTAAACGTTTTAAGAAATTTTTCTGAGTAAAAGAGCTAGTAAAATACAGAGCTGTACTTAATTAGTCTCAGGACATTTATTTTCATTAATTAATTAATTAATTTACATCCTGACTGCAGCTTCTCCTCCCTCTTCCCCTCCCCTCCGCCATCCACCTCTCCTCCCTTTGTCCTCAGAAAGAAAGGAGGCTTCACATGAATTTAAACCCACCTTGGCATATCAAGTTACAATAGAACTAGATGCATTTGCTATTGAGGCTAGGCAAGGTAACCCAGTTAGGGGAAATAGATCCAAAGACACACACAACAAAGTCAGAGACAGCCCCTGTTCCTGCTGTTAGAAATACCACATGAAGCCTGAGCTGCACATCTGTAACATATGTGCAGTGTGATCTACTATTATTATATAATGGATATGTTTAGACTATAATTTTTTTCTGTGTATATGCGGTATATGCTTTTGCATATGGGTGCATGTGCCAATGGCCACACACCCGTTGATTAGAGAAGCATTTTCTGCCTTAGCCCCTTGAGACAGGCTCTCTTACTGAAGCTGAAGTTAGCAGTTTAATCTATGCCATCTGGCCATGAAGATCCTAGGACCTGCCAGTCTCAAGCACAGACAGCCACACATACCTCTTTATGTGGAACCTGAGGGTTTGAACTCAGATCCTCATGCTTGCATTCCAAGTGCTCTTACCCTCCAAGACATCTCCTCAGCCAGTCCATCATGAACTTTTTTAAAAAATATTTTATTTTATTTAACGTTAGACATCTGAAGAAAATAACCTACTTTGTTTTTATTTTATTACTAAATATATTAGATACTTTTCCATTGCTGTTGGAAAATGCCCAAGCAAAAAACAAGTTAGGAAAAAAAAGTTTATTTTGGCTTACAGTTCCAAAGAAGACATAGTTTATCAGGGTAGGTTTAGGCATGGCAGCAGGATCATAAAGCTAGAGTCAAGAGATATGAGAACTACTTTTCATCTTCAGACAGAAAGAAGAAAGGAAAGTAGAGATGGGCAAAGGCTAGAAGCCCCCTACTGAACCCCTTGACAGACTCTCTCAGCAAGGCTGAGCTTCCTAAAGTCTTCTTTACCTTGAGGCTTCTCAAGCTTTGTCTACCAGGATGGGGGCTCTCACTCAAATCACATCAATAACAGAAATAAATATCTTCCCACTCTCTTTGGGGTTGGAGAGAGCAGTGATGCATTGTTGTTGATTGCTCTAGGATTCTGCATGTATGCCTTCAAGGAATGACTTTGGCATGCCCATGTCTATATGTTTGTTAATTTATGCATCATCCTCATAGACATAAAATCTAATGGTTCTTCTTACTTTACACTGTCCTCATCAGAATATGGAGACTGAGAGCTTAGGTGATGCCTGTTATCCATCAGGCACTAGGATGATATTCACAGCCATCGTTTTCTAAAAAATATTTATTTAGTTTATGTTTATGAGTACACGGTAGCTGTCTTCAGACATACCAGAAGAGGGCATCAGATCCCATTACAGATGATTGTGAGCCACCATGTGGGTGCTGGGAATTGAATTCATGAACTCCGGAAGAACAAATAGTGCTCTTAACCTCTGAGCCATCTCTCCAGTCTCCCATAACCATCTTTTAAGCATTCTATTGTTCATACTTTACAGGAGGAGCTTAGAACAGGTAAGTAACTTGTCTTAACTTGTCTAAGTTCTCACAGTTTATAAAGGAAAGTGATGACAGTACGAAATCTGACCTAATCTAGCCCTAACACATGCTTTACTTCTTCTCTGTAGAGAGGTCGCTTTCTAGTGGTACCCTACCTTTCTCTGTCAGATCATATGCATTATAATTTGCCAGTTATATTTCCTTGAAAGTATAATATAACTGGCAATCACATTTTAATAAATACTTTCTGAACTGTTGGTTTTAAATTTAAAAAAAATAGAAGACAAGTTAAATGTATCTGTCATCTATAATTTTTTTAAGTATAGTAGAGAATTCAATTTATACTTTTATGAGGCAAAATGATTGCAAGTGTCTCCTTTTATGGAATAAGCATGAGAAGGAGAAAAGCAAAGGTTGTATTCACTGTGGGCCTTATTGTTAATGCTAGATCACCCACTATTAAGAATGCATTATTTAATGCAGGCCATTTTAACGTCACTTAATACATGAAAACTGAGTAAGGACTATCCAAATCAGCAATATCAGCAAAGCAAATAAGTTATTGTAAAATCAGACATGATTCATCAGCATCTATTTCCTACGTATGGTCTGCCAATAACCTGAGCATCACTCTTTACCCATGAACTTGATTAAAACTCTGCCTTTAAGAGAGAGATTTTTAAAAAAAAATAGTCAAAGGTCAACCCTCAATATTTTACCTCAGTTTTTTATTTGTATTTTATGCATATCAATAGCTTTACTTCATGTATATGTGTGCAGCAGACATTGTCTAGAGCTGAGGGAGATCAAAAGAGTGTGTAAGATCCCTTGGAATTGGAGTCACAGGCAGTTATGAATCTCCTTGTGGATGCTGAAACTTGAACCCAGAACCTCTACAAAAGCAACAGGTATTCCTGAGTACATAAAGTCATGATGGATGAAAAATAAGTTTGCTGAACATACATGTAAGAGTACATATGTCCATAAGACTAAATTATTGATTAAATAAAGATATTATTCTCCCTTCCTGCTCTATATAAGCACAAGGTGAGGATTTTGTCTTAAATTCTTATTATATGAAAACATTACAATAACTTGTAATTAAATAAGATCAAAAGGAAGAGGAGGAGAATTTGCTGCAGATCTGTAAACCATGAGTCTAAAACAAAGGCAGCATCACTTGAAACCTACCAGTACCTCCTTCTCTACATCCTCCCCTTCTACCTCCTCCCTCTCCTCTTCTTCCTACTTCTCCTCGCCTTCCTTCTACACCTCATTCTCTGACTCATCATCCTTCTCTGCCTCTACTTCCTATTTTCGAAGAAGGAGTTCATCTTTAAATTGTATTATGCTCTTTTGAAATACATAAACAAAACTCACTACATAGTAGCCAGCACCTTTGTCCACAGCAGTCATTATCAGAGTAAGTAATTATTTGGTGAGCTAATCCATCATGACAGATTTTGTTTGTGGCTCCTGATAATTAGTATGATTCCACCAAACAAGAGTTATACAACATAGAAGACATTCATCTTCCAAAGGTCAGTGGAGGGTTGAAGCACGAAAAAATTAGCCCATGGCTGTTAGCTATCTTTCATTAATCAATCTTTCTGAAGTTGGTTTTGTTTTCCTTAAGAAAAGCACACACAGCAGAAACATACACTTTAATTAAGGCTTTGTCTGCAAACTAACCTTGTGGTATCCTTTTAATTAACTTTGGATTTTTTAAGTTCCTCTAAGAAGGGTACTGGTTTTGATTAAGATTGGGCCATGTGTGGCGTAAGCGTATGGCGTAAGTGTATTCAGCCTTTGAGCCCATCTCTTCCTTCACTACAAGACACAGTCACATAAGTATTGGAATCAGAGAGTGTGAAGTAGAAGAAATGTTGACAGAGGGAAGTCAAAGCTGTATGCCAAAAGGGAGAGTCAGAAATAAAGAACAATATTAATATCTATAGAAGTGGGGAAAGGGAGCTAGGGGTGTTTCTTACCAGTCAACAAAGGCTGTTGCACACATAAATGCCTTCGTGGGCTTAAAAGAAATTCACCTAGTTTAAAGTTGGATACAGACAGGATCCAGAAGAAGGGTAAAATGAAACTCAGTATGACAACAGAAGTGTTCTTCTCATGGTGTTAGGAGACTCATAATTTTTCTGCCATGAGTTGTGTTTGAATCAAACATCACATAAGTGTTAAGAAATAACTCCAGATAAAGCTTGGGTATTTAAAATAACCATAAATAGGACAATAACTGCTTTCAAGTCCTGAAAACCATGTTAGCAATCGTGGAACCTTGACTGTGACAGACAGAGAGAGCAGAATCGAGCTTGGAATACAGCATCACTTGTACCACCTGAAATATACAGATTGGCGATGGAGCATTTCCATTGGATCTCTTTTCACTTTTGTTTTCTTTTTTTGTTTGGTTATTTGTGTTTATTGGTTGATATATTACATCTTTGGATTTTGTTCTGTGTGTTTCAATTATGACCACACTTGTTCCTTCATTTTTCCAAGATCTACCTTTTTTGTCCTCTCACCCAATGGTTCTTTTCATCCCCATCAAGACCAATTTGATGAGGCCAAGCATGAAGATTATCGAATATGTGGTTTTCCAATGGATGTCCTGCTCATCAGACATCTATATTATGATTCATAACAGTAGTAAGTTTACAGTTATGAAACAAGTAAGCAACAAAATAATTTTATGGTTGGGGGTTACCACAACATGAGGAACTGTATTAAAGGGTCACAGAACTAGGAAGGTTGCAAATCACAATATGGGTTTTTCAAATGAATCACACATATATGAAGATTCAAATTCTACACAAGAGAAAATATGCAATGTTTGCATTTCTGGGCCTATGTTTTCTCACTCAGAATGCTTGTTTCCAGGTCCATCCTCTTACCTGTGAATATCACTTTTTAACAGCTGAGTAATATTCCACTTGTAAATACACCACATTTTCATTATCCATTCATCAGTTGAAGGACATCTAGTTGTTTCCTTTTCCTGTATGAATACAAGGATGAGTAAGTATTATTGTCAAAGGATATGGAACCCTTTGAATATGTGCCCAAGAGGGATATAGTAGTAATATGACACTTAAAGACTTGATGTGACTATACAATTAAATATTTAATACAAGAATACTTAGAAAGCATAAACTACCAAGCAAGTGCTACTTTCCACTAAGTTTCTTTTAGGAGAATTATTAACCAGACTGCTGAGCAGTATTTTATCTATAAAGAATTCCTATGAATTGGGCACTTCTATGACATTTTTAATGATACCAAAATGTAGGAACACTTAGGAAGAAGATTCATAGAAAGTGGAGAATTGATATGGTTGCTATGAATATTTTAATGTGTCAATTTGGATAAACTACAGTCTACCACAATAGGGTGATGTTGATATGATTCTACTGGATTGACATTAAGTAGGGCAGTCATCCTCACTAATCGACTGGGCCTGCTTCAATTTGTTGAAAGCTCCCATACACTGCCATCAAATCGAGCTTGCTTTTCCTTGTGGATCATCTACAGATTCCAGAGTTGTCTATCCATCACACACAATTTCAGAAAACAACTCCCTACAAAACATTTCTTAATGTCTTGTAATCCTCTGACTCAGGTTCTGTGGTTGAACCCTCCTGCAGACAGGACCCTGTACTTTACTTCTAGATAATTCTGCTTTTGGCCAACTGAACCTTAATCACAACCAACTACCACCCCCCCTCTCTCCCTCCCTCTCTCCCTCTCTCTCTCCCTCCCTCCCTCCCTTCCCCCTCCTCTCTCTCTCTCGCTCTCGCTCTCGCTCTCGCTCTCGCTCTCGCTCTCGCTCTC
>NW_021620988.1:5295421-5360156 GCF_004785775.1 Grammomys surdaster
CTCTCGCTCTCGCTCTCGCTCTCGCTCTCGCTCTCGCTCTCGCTCTCGCTCTCTCTCCTTATCCTTCAATATACTTATAAATAGAAAATACATTATTTCCACAAAGAGAAACAGGTCATGTTTGATTAAAATACAAGATCACAATGTTGGATATGTCTCAAAAAAGAAAAACTGTCACTTTTGAGAATTACAGAACAAGAAGTTCTCATCTTCTACTACAAATGTTTCACCACAGGGACATGACTCATGACCTTCTCTCTCTCCCACCCTGGACATCATATGCTAGGAAGGCTCAGTGGAGGAAACTTCAGGTTTAATGTTGGACATTGGCTTCAATTAGACTTAGAACTGAAGCTTAAAGGACACAGCATCTGTTTCATTCCCCTCAAGAGGCAACAGTCATCGACTTTACTGCCCTTACCTGCTCATTAGCATTTCTCTTCACATCTGTCACCTGAGGAGTATACCTCAAAGAAATGGAAGACCAGCCGGAGGGAATCCTGTCCTCAGTAAGGAGGATAGGGTCACCCTTGTCTTTATTTCAAATGCTTTGCTCCAGCTGACTGGCCTTTTCAGCTCCGGCTAAAGTGACTGAATTATAACAGCCTCTTGTCATTCATACATTAAGAGCTGAACATCTGTAACTTTCAAAGTCATGTGAAGGAAACAGACAGAACCCAAAGTTCCCAATCTATTAATGGCCCCACTTATACATGAGTACATACTTTGCTCAAGTATATCATCAGAACTCCTAATTAAAATGCTATAAATCATAGCAGAAAATTAAAAGGAGTTGTAGAGGAAGGAAGAAATATGCATGTTCCTGAAATGAGAAGGTAATTAAGTTATCCTTTGTGCCTGCTCTGGCTATTTAAAATAACTCCAAATAACAATGCTAAGTGAACCCAAAGCGGGAATGACTATTATACCGACCAACTCAAAGGATGCTCTAAGTTCAGGTCATTTTTATGATGATGGAAATTTACATCATGACTATGAATATTAAAAAAATGGCTGATGTTTTCATTTGTTATCAACTTGACTAACCTATAGTGCTCAAATATTTGGCTCAACATTATTCTTGACGTTTCTGTGATGATTCTTTTTAGACAACACTCAAATTAAATTGCCGGTTTTTTGAGTACAGCAGATCATTCTTTTTAATGCAAGTGGGCCTTATACAAGCAGCTCAAAATCATAATAAAACAGAGCTCAGCCTTGCCACCACCACCATTACCACTCATGTAGCTGAAAGGAGTTCCACAAGCAGGCTGCTTTTCTCCTTGAACTGGAACTCTTCCATACAATTTTTACCCCTCAGATTTTGAACTTACCAAACCTCCATAACTACATAAAAGATTCCTTAAGATAAGTGCAGAACCTGAAAGAAAGGTTGAAGCTTCTAAATAGTTGTCTGAATTTACAAACTTAGTTGTAATTTAAAATGAAACCCAATTGTTCTAGAGAAGTCAGCTTTGTGTGGGTATGAGTCCTGATTACATTGAAAATGGTCCACAAACCATCAACATTAGCATCAGCTGGGAGCTAGATAGAAATGTGGGATATTGGATTTCCACTTTAATAAGATCCCCCAGGTAACTGTATTCATATTAAATTAGAGAAAGAAAATATTTCACTATGGATATGACACTCTGCTATCTAAGAGGAAAAGAGAGACGTCACATAGTAATAATTGTTCCTACAAGGCAGTAATTATTACTAATTTTCAAGTATTTTCAGCAAACTTCCCAAGCATCTGGTAGGATTGTCCTTTCCTGATCTTTTGAGGTTGGGCCAAGCCATGTGACTTTTACTGTAGAAAATGAGAAAGGTTCAGAATGGACCTGTGCCATCCAGAGATGGAATTCTTAAGGATAGTTGTGTGTGTTTCCTTTTTCTCTCTTCTACAGTAATTGGCAGAGCATAGGTAGTAATTTCTCAGTCAACAGGAAACCTGGGGCAGAAAATTCAATTTACCTGAAATGAGCACAGAGCTTGAAAGAGCCATTGTACTGGGCCCCAGAGATAGAAGGGTACTTTGTTCCTGTCTCAGTGATATACTCTATCACCAATTGATTCATTCAACTCATATTGATTGAATGCCTACGAGGTTCCTTGAGATTCTGTGATTAAATTAGCCAGGGAAGGCCTGTATGAATCTCTCTCTGTGTCTGAAGAAAGACAGGCAAATAAATGACTAAAAGTTTTTCAATAGTCATTAATACTACAAAGAAAAACAGAGAAAAAGCAACAAGACAAGGTGTAATGGAGATCGTGATGCTTCCCTTGTCCAAGGAGCTAATATGTGACCAGGTGTCTGGGCCAAATGAAAAACACACCCATTTGACATCCGGGAAAAAAGCTTCCAGGCAAGGAAAATGTACATTGGTCTTCAGGTGGGAGTTGTGAGCCACATGTTGAGAAGGCCTGCTCTAGGTACTACATTCAGTACAAGTAAATACTTTACAAGGAGGAGACAGAGAGTATGGAGCAGGGTAAATAAAATATAGTAAAACAGAAGTCACTTCAAAGAACAGAGAAATGTATCCTTGCCAAGGCCTAAAAGGATAAGAATCAGAAATATTTGTTGAAGAACATTGGTGACTGATGCCTGCCATTCTAGATATCAAATATTATATTCTCTTCCCTTTTCCCATGTATCCTATTCTTCTCCCATGTATACGTATTCTACCTCCCTGGTGGGATAATTCAGTAGGCCCACCATTAGAGGATCAGTTACCATCTACCTCTGTACACAGAATGTTGTCAAATCCTATCCTGGAAGCTCAAGTACCATCTCCTGAGATATCTTAGACTGTTTAGCCAAATGCCCATCACTACATAGTATATGCAACCATGAACCTAACTTACAAACACTTTACTTACTATCCACCAAGCATGACAATAAAAGATATGTTAGGTTGTTTCTACAGCAACACATTCTTTCAGTCAGATTACGCTAGGTTGCACTCTAGACCCCTTCAGACCATAGTCACTCCAAACCAGTGATGATTTTATAACCATCACAGTCTTCTAATTTCATCACAGCAGGAACAAGAGAACTTGGTCAATTGTACGCTCTCTTTAAATGTTCTGTGTGGAAATGACATTTTATTCTCTAAATGAAGGCTTCTGGACAAGGTCAACTTCACATGGCTGGAAAGCACATTTGCCTACAAGGATAAAGACCATCATGATTTTTTGACATGCTCACAAAATCTACTACACCCGTAGTCTTGTTCCACAACAGGAAAGCCCATTATGGGCTTGGTAATAATTGTTCCACTTTGTTTCATGAATATTCATTAAAATTATGTTTTGTTAATATCATTTCACAATATTGTAGCAATTACCTGTGATATAGTCATATTTCGAGGACATGAGGATTTTGTTTATCCTAAGATATGATAAATGAAGTGCAGAAGATAAAATTTTATTGTATGAGCAAATAAATACAAGAATGTAATTATCCTTTGATATTGAAAGTTTCTATTTCTACTTTATAAATAATTTCTTTATATCTTTATAATGATAAAGAATCAGAAATACCTATATTTTATAGAGAGCTATACTAAGAATTATAAAACAAATTTTTAATCGCTGCCCCCTTTCAACAAAGTCTGTTTCCATTGGTTTTTATTTTAACAGTCCATCACAGTTTAGACATAAATTTTACTAACTTTATTCTACATTATGATTTTGATAATTGTATAAATTATTCTTAATTTTCTATCAAATATATGCAAAATTATCCATAATGAGACTTTGTTATAGCTTGTTTATAAATTGCTTAATAGCAGTTCTTCTTGCCTTCTGTTATATTGCATTATTTCACTGCAATACTTGAATGGTTTTAAAGAAAAAGTACATAGGAATAGTATGTTTCTAGGTTCATGCATATTTGAAAATGCTTGGAACTTGTGCCCCACTATGAGGTCTAAGCAATTCTAGACTACACAAACTAATATTTGTTTTTCTATGACCTCGGAATGAATAACATAACTTTAACTTTAAGCAATGCCTCCATTGTGATCTAGACACTAGTTTCTGAGCAGGTGAGACTCATCTTGTATGATGCGACTAGAAGACTTCCTAGCATAAACATACACTTCTTTCCGGAAGCTTTTCCCACTAAGTTCAGCCTTGAGGAAATGATAAATCCAATTGCTGTGTGTAACTGAAACTGTTTTCTCCAAATTTTCTAATAACTCCTTTCTTGCCTCTCCTCACTATGCCCATATGGTCCTGTTTCCATCTGGGTATGTGAAGACACTTCAAGGGAAATTTGTCTTTGATTAGAGTCACATTAGAGATACCAATGGGAACCACCAAACACTTCTTTCATTTGATTCCATCTTCTGACACACATTTTCCACATTATTGATACACAGCCAGAGCAAAGGGATCTTGGGATCTATTTATACGGGGATCTATTTACATAGCTGTCATCTTCTTTGCTTTTAGTCTTATTGTGACAATCACAACAAGATAGTACCTTAACCTAGCACCCACCTCTTTTCTCATTATCCTACAGAGTCTCTATTGAGTCTGGTTTAGGTTTCAGAAGGTAGTAGATGTGTTTTAGATTGGTTTGGTTTGATTTTGTTTGGTTTGGTTTTCCTAAAACATTTAAGAATAAATATGCTTCCAGAATCATGCAGAATTCTGGTACGATCCTGTTCTATAGGACTGTAGGAATGTGCCTCTTGTCTGTGCAAATTCATTCGGTTTTCAGATACCATCCTCAGTTCTCCAGCTGCAAGCCAGAGGGAGAGGTACTCCTCACAATCTGGGTTCTTGCCACCTCCTGTTCTGTCCTTAGTATTTCCTTAGCTGCTCTTCTGCTTTGAAGAACAAATATGATTATATTAAATGAATCCTATCTTTACCTTTTTAGGTCAACTGATATGTGGCCTTAATACTCCCTGTAAAGTCATTTTGTAGCAGTGTCTCAATTAATGTTTTAATTCCCCTGTTTGGGGGGATCCTTGAAGAGCAGCTTTACAACTTAAAACACTATATAAAACCTAGTACAAGAACATGTAAATCTTTTCGTATTCTCAGCAGGTGTCCACATCCAGCCTTATCTGAGGCCTTCTAAGTGTCCCTCGGAGGAAGTTCTCTCTCTCATTTATAAGAAAACTTCCTCCTTTATTTGTGACTAATTAAGTGGCCAGAAGCATTCACCAACTTTGCCCTAAGTTTTAGTTATGTATTTGGAAACAGAAGTTTCCCCATATTTTATACGATCTATATGGACTAATAATGGACCTCTTGCCTAAGCATAATGCTAGATTATTATGTCCTAATAAGTCTTTGTTCCATAAAAGGAGATATGTTGATTTTGGAGAGGTTAATTTGTGAGTTAAATTCACTATTTAAGAGACAGAGAGAAAATATTTTTTAATGTGTTGCCCTTGAATATCATTGCCATTGATGAGTTTCAGAGGGCTTATTTCCTCTACCAGGAATTTGAATCAAACAGAATGGAATGGATTCTATTTTTAAAATCTGAATTGAAATGCATGGCACACACGAATCCAACAGCTAAATTTAAAATGCTAAAGGTTGTACAAAACTTATGTGTTTAGCTAACCCTCTAATGAGAAAGACTCACAATACTGAAGTCTCGAATACTTTTGAGAACAGTGAAGAGAGAAGCCACATAATTTTAGAGTGCCATAATTGGAAGTCCTGGAAAGAGAACGATCGAGCAGCCAACATGGATTTAGGCCATGAAGAGGTTTAATTTAAAGGCTGAGAGCAAAATCACAGTCCTTTCATAATTATCATAAGGAGACCTTGGGTGTGCTTGCTCTCTGGCACAGCTGTAGTGCCTAATGAAAAGAGAGCATTTCTTCCCTGCTTGGCTTATTTTATTCCTAATCAGCAGCAGCACTTCAAATTAGTTGCACGATCTTTTGGTCTCTTTCAGACATAAAAGCCCCCTTTTTTTCTATTGATATTAGCATAACTCCCTTTTCTGAAGAATCAACAAAAAAGCTCCCACCCAAGTCTGTAGACCCTTCCTCACTCATGGTCCTATTTCAAAGTATTAATCATATAACTCAAAGAGAGGAGGACAAATAAGTTGCGGGAAGTGCCAATGTCTTCTTAGCACTAGAGGTACCGAACAGCAGAATGTCTCATTAACTAAGTTCAGGGAGTTAAGAAGACTAAAGTTTAAACCAAGTGCATACTAGTAGTCCATACTTGACAAATCTTAAGCCAAAAAGGGATAGGGTAAGTTTCAATTATATTTTCTATATTTACTTCTTTAATATAAATACCAGAATATTAATGTGATTTGACATGTTAACATCAAAATGAATCATCTGGGATGTGAGTTGTCTGGTACTAACATAATTAAGCATAAACTCTATGTGCTAGTTGTGTTTTGTGATCCAGAGACTGAACGATGGTTATTCCTGAGTTCTTCCATCTATTTAAACCTGTTGCTTCACACACATGGCTGAAGAAAATGGTCTTAACTTCTTTTCTTCCCTGCAGGGAGATCATTAGGGTTAACATCTCAAAAGGTTGTATAATTCCAGGTGCTTGCTTTAGCCTCTGAGAAGAGTAGTCACTATTTGTATCCCTCAGTTTTACCAACCTAAAAACTATGAAATACAGAGTTCTTAGAATCCTAGAGAGATGTCTGTTAGCTATTCCCCCAACTCATCAAGTTACTGAAAGTAATCTAAAGAACAAGATGTTTGGGCCTTAATGGGGATGCTGAGACTTACTTTGTTTATATCCTTAATAGTGGTTGTTGTTCAAACCATAACTCTAATACTGACTTTTTTGTGTGACTATGCATGGGCAAAATTCATGTTATTAAAAAAAAAAAAGGAAAGAAAACCTATCATCTCTATCAGAACTGTCCTGGAAAATGTCTCACTAACCTTAGCTCTGTAGCTACCACATACAAATGAAAAATAAAGATCATTTTCACTGTTATTCTAATGGTTCACTCCTATTATTTTAAACAACCTCAGAATAGCCATGTAAGACTATCAATTCTTAGATGATTAAAAAAAAAGTCATCAAACTTCTTGCAGATCTTCAAGCTTTTGCTTTGGGTAATTTTAGAGACCAGAAGCACACTACCTAATTTTTTGTGGCCTAATTTTTTTTTTTTTGAGAAAGTTGTTGTTGGGTAGATAGACTCCTATCTTGTGTATTGTGTAAGGCTAACCTACATCATAGTACATTTCTCCATTAAGATAATGCTTTCCTTACTTAACTAAGATATTCATTTCAAATGCAATCTACTTCCAAACGTGGTCATGTGGACATCTCAGTGCATACCTCTCATGTACAGAAGGGTCATTGCTGATGTTTAAGATGTTAGATAGTCAAAGAAGGAAATCTTTCAGACAGAGCTTTTGCTTGTAGTCTCAGCTGAGTGGTCATTGTTTTTATCAGAGTCAATTGAACTGTTCATATAATTGCAGAATATTGGAACTTAGAATTTAATAAGTCATGGAGTTTAAACTTTATCATTACACAGATTTTAAAATTAAGAAATAAAGTCCAACAATATTAAATATTTGCCAAAAGATCACAGTTAAAGTATGCCACATGCTCAAATTAACTAGTTTTTTGTTGTTGTTGTTGTTTTGTGCAACAAACTTCTCTTAGCTTTATTTGTAGGGTAAAAAAAGGGGGAAGATGTGAGTAAAGAATCAGTGTACCTCAAAGGCATCCCTTCTCAAACTCCAACACACAGACATTTAATACTTCGTATAGTCTCCGAATGCTTGAGGCTTGAAGATGCAAACAGTACGAAGAACATTCTCAAATTGGATTACTTAGGGAAAGTTAAAGTTTAAAATCTAAGTTGGACACATGGCTATGGAGAAAGAGAAGGAATATGAACAAATTTTAGACTTTTGCCTGAAGTAATGTTTTTAAATAAGAAAGTGTATGTGATAGTTTGTGACCTGGAAAAAAATGTATAATTTGGTTAGCTCAGGAGGTTCATTTTAAGCTAAAATTATGTCATGGTCTGATGCTTTTAAATTAAACTTTTACTACTTAGCCATGTAAAGTATTTGATTTCTGAAAGGACTTTATAATCAAGTAATTAACAAAAAGTGCAAGGACATTTATAAAATATGGAGAAAGACTAAAAGGAATGTAGCCAACTTTAAACCCTTTCCAATGGGAAGACTTTTTTCAAGATTTAGTTTAAATTAAGTATTTTTCTTTTTGAGAGAACAAAAAGATAAATTCTCTCTCCTCTTACATCCAGGGGTAGGGAAACCATAAAGTAACACAAAATGGTCACTGCCATTAGGTATTTATTGTTTCATGGGTGTAAAAACAGGAGTTTGCATCATTGCATACCTTGGTTTACAGAACCTCATGGGTAACACAATCAATGATATGGTTTGGGAGCTCCCAGGTAACTGAATCTTGCAATGTTGGGGAACAGAGAGAGCTGAGTGAATAATTCTCTACTTGCTTTTACTTTCAGATAGAAGGCTCAAAGCACACCCTTAAAATGTGGGTGTACATATATTATCCTAACTGGCATTTTTCTCCATAGGACTCATAAAACTTGCGGGACTCACTCCTCACACTCTAACCGGCAAGCTAAGGTGTCCGCCTACTTCATTTCCTGAATTCACTTGCAGTTCTTTATAGCTTCAGCTGCTTTCTGGATTCTCCCGACTTATTTCTATCTGAGACACTGCTTAAGCTTTAATCACCAAAATCTGCTTGTCGCAGAAAAAAAAATAATAATAAAAGCTCTCAAATCCAACTTTCATTTAAAATGGTATGACAAATTTGAGGGCTCTAAAATGTTTCTGATTTTAAGGTACAGTTGAGTAGAGAAAATATAATGATCTTGCTGTCATAGTCTGTCATTTCTTACTCTTCTGCGCAGAGTTCAGTTAATACCTGGGCGGCTAAGCAGATGGCTTGGCATTTAAGAGTGCTTACTGCTCTTGCAAAGGATCTATGTTCTATCTATCACACGAATGCCCATGGTAGCTCACAATCATCCTAACTCTAATTCCAAGGAATCTCAACACTGGACACACACACACAGTGCACTTATATGCAAGCAAACTCTCATACATGTAAAACACATGACTGCCCAAATCTGAGCTGAGAAAGAACACCAACAAACATGTCAGACAGAAAAGAGAACTACTCATGAGGACTCGACACTACACAGAAAACTAGAGGCAACTGAAGTCGAGAAGAGAGAGGGAGAGGTCACTTTCCAATCGGTTGTCCAGTGCACAATAGTCAGCCGTGAAAAAAATACATACATGTAACATATGAAACAAACATAGGTATGTGTTGGGGCAGAAACTCAAGTAAGGAAGGAGCTTGGCAGCAGGGATAGAAGCAGAAGCTGTGAACGAATGCTGCTTACAGGCTTACTGTTCCGAGTTTGCTCAACCTGCTTCCTATATCCCTCAGACCACCTGCCCAGGTGTGGCACCACACACACTAGGCCAGGCCCTTCCACTTGAAACAGGGTGGGATAGCCATTCTAATAGCGAATAAAATCCACTTTCAACTAAAAGGTATACATTTCAGTCATCAATTTAAAAAATGCACTACAGACTTAACTACAAGCAAATCATATGGTAGCATTTTCTTCCTTTTCCCAAATGAATGTAGCTTGTGTGGAGTTGACATAAAATTAGCAACACAAGGGTCCTCACGCTGATAAGTTACAACCATTCGTTTATCATTAAAAATAACAAAAACAATAAAACCACTTTCCAAGTTCACTTCCCTGGGAAAGTAACATGCTATCATGAAGGAAAACTTTAAGTGAGTATTAATTACTCGTGTTATAGTTAGAACTATTTTTGCTACGGTGAACAGTATTTGGCTACATGGAGTCTTGTAATGTGTCAACACTACTTGAGTTTTCATAGAACCCATTGCTTTCTCCACCTCTTCTGTAGGAAGGTAACCTCACTCCTAGGGAAGAAAATTGCAGAGCATGGGATAAAGGTCTTTAGCAATTAAATGGGATAGCCATTTTGTTTTTCCTCATAATGCTCAAAATACTGAACTTAATGACTTGGGTCAGAAAGCAGAATGTCCTGGGCTGGATCTCCAGGACTTTATATTTCTTTTTTATTTATATTTATGTATATTAGCAACTGGTCCAGGAAGAAGGAAATAAAGTTAAATCCGATGGTAGTTGAACAGCAAAATGTGCAGAAGTTAACTACGTGGCAATATAGTGAGAATTTTTTCAAAAGGAGAAAACCAGTAACATTTTTTAGAGTTGGCAAAATGATTTCCGCAACAGAAAATGAAAAGCTTAAGGGAGGAGCTGAAGCCAGTGTGTTGGGGTGAGAAATTTAGTCATTTTAGGGAAATAATACAGAATAGACGCTATAGACAAGAGAGTGGTGTGTGGTCAATGGCTGGGGTGTTTTTGTTGTTATTATTGTTGTTGTTTTGTGTTTCGTTGGATTTGCTGTTCATAGGAATTAAAAACCTGAGCATTCACTTCATAATACTAGATACTTAGATAAAAGTACCAAAAATGGCATGCTGACATCTGAGGTCTGAAGTTGAATCTGTTACAAGCTGTGACCAAATTGTTTTGATAGCAGTCAGACCTCTAAAGTCAAAAGATCCAGACTAAGATACAGTGAAAAGAGACATTTCCTTCCTAAAGAAAAACAAATTTGTCAGCCTATTCTTTTAAAGTCTCCATCCTTCCATAACTTCCTTTTTTATGTTATGGCCATCTTTTCCATATATGGTGAACACGTATTAGCAGGGAAAAATTGCTGATTTGTTATGGTTTACTTATGTGTCTCCCCGCTTTCCTTGTTGACCATTTCTCTGCTCGCCAGTCAACTGAGTTGACTGAGTCTGGTCATGATGGTAACAGATTCTTTCACAGATGGCTTAGCAAGATAAATCAAGACCAGCAACCCTTCTCAGTAAATGACCAGAGACTAAGAAGATATATTCTTTTGCAATGATCCATATCTTCCATTGTAATATGAACAGAATTATAAACGATATAAAATATTGAGCTTGGATATGTTCCAAATAAATTCTAGAACTAAACACTGAAATTTCAGTCTCATAAAATCATGTCATGTGATAATATTTTTCCTTTGAGTTTTCTTTAGTCATACAGAAACATGGGTGCTGAGGATGAACCTTTATTGGTAGAGTCTTCATGTAGCATACATGAAGTTATAAGTTCTAATCTAAGCATTACATAAAACTAAATGAGGTGGCCCATCCCTAAAGTCCCAACATTAAGCAGATAGATGTGGGAGAATTATAAGTTCAAGGTCATTCCTAACTACATAGTAAATTCCATGCTAACCAGGGACATATGAGATTCTATCTCAAAGACACAAAGTAAATTTTCTACAATAATAAATTTAAAACAAACCACTCAAAATTTGCAGGTATTAAAAAGGGATTTCATCCACCAACTGATCTGTCAATCCCTGGACTTGCTGCACACAGAGCTTGGGCAGCATTATGCATACTTCTATACAGAAACTCTGTATGCCATTAGCCTATATCTTCACATGATGAGGTGCTTGTTCCTATATTGTTCATCTTCAAGGACTCAGTTAATTCCTTTCACCATCTCTGCCTGCGATGAATACAGTATGTTGTGTTGAATGTGCTTGGCCCATGGTAACTGTCACTGTTAGGAGGTGTGGCTCTTATTGGAAGAGGTGTGCTCTCGTTAGAGGTAGTGTATCACTCTGGGGGTGGATTTTGAGTTCTCCTCCTGTGCTCAAGGCCTGCTGAGAGTGAAAGAGAATCTCCTCCTGGTTGCCTTCAGATCAATTAAGTGTTTGCCTTTATGAGTTTGTAAGACTTGCCTTAGTCATGTTGTCTCTTCACAACAATGGAAACTCTAATCAAGAAACTGTACATGTGTTGCTTGTCTAATCTTGTAGCTAGCTTGTGATGCAGCTAATAATAAGCACTGTCCATGATTGTACAATTTTAAGTAGAACAGGCAGGAATAAACTTAGTTGAGTAATGCACCATTTTTAAAATATACATATGCATGATTTTATATTTTCTCCCGAGACTTTCGGTCAGGTACTTTATATGTTTCCTTTTGTTCTTTATTTTTCCCTTGATCCTGGTCTTTTAGTGCTTGTATGAATTCAGGGCTTTGCACAATGTAGACAAGAAATCCACCACTGAACTATAACCCTAGTCCTTAAAATGTATTTATACACATAGGCATATAATAACAATTAGAGAAGAAAGAGGCCATGATTTTGAAGGACAGTGAGGAGAAATTATATAGGAGAGTTTGAAAGAGCAAAGGGAAGAAACAAATGTAATTATATTATAATTTCAAAAATAAAAATTGGGCTAGTATAAAAATATATTATTTCCCAAATCTTTCCTCACATGTGACTGTGGATTTTTTTTATTAATTTCCTTGCTTCTTACAGCACTTTAGTGACTACAGTTTCTTTCTCATTTACGTTCTTGTCTCTTATGGAGGAAAATTTTGCAATTCTTCTGAGGTCCTAATGTGCCATTATAATTGTGATTGCCTTTCAAAGCATAACCACATACAAAAGTGAAACAATCGTTTATAAGCAAAAGTGCATTAATAATAATAATAGAAAATAATTTTGATCCATGTCCATAACTGAATCTAAACATATTGGATGGATGGATAGATAGATAGATAGATAGATAGATAGATAGATATAAATAGATATAGATATATGTGATTAGATGTGAATAATATATATGATGTGATAGATATGATAAATATGAATATATGTTCATCTTTCCATCATTAATATCCTTAAAAGAAATATTGTATGGAAAAATAAACTGACTCCTAGAAAAAAAATATACAATTTACCGTAGCCCCTTGCGAGTAAGTGGCATAGAAAGAATCAGAACTCAGGTATCAGACCCCAAAGTTTACATTTTAACTAGTAATATCATCAAAATTAATAATTGATAATAAAATAAAAGAAAAAAAAGGGAAATAAGTGGGGAGGAGACTTGAGTTAAAGTAGAAAATAAAAGGAAATTAAGAGAGCAAAATCATAGATGTAACTCCTAAGGGTCTGGTGTGTGTGTGTGTGTGTGTGTGTGTGTGTGTGTGTGTGTGTGAGAGAGAGAGGGGGGGGGGGGGGGGGGGAACAGGGAGAGAGAGAGAGGAAGGGAGGGAGGGAGGGAAGGAGGGAGGGAAGGAGGGAGGGAGAGAGGGAGGGAAGGAGGGAGGGAAGGAGAGAGGGGGGAAGGAAGGGAGAAAGAGAGAGAGAGGAGGGAAGAAGAGGAGAGGGGAAGGGGGTGTATCATCACTGATAAAGGAGAATATGGTGCATGCACCACCACACATATTTGAAAGTCAGAGAGCCTAAGGACTTGTATTGCTATACCCTCAACCTAGAACTGACCTTAATACATGCATGTAATCAAAATGGTATAAAAGCATAAAGGAGGAGGGGTATGGGACAGGGGTTTCTAGGGAGGGGAAATGGGGAAAGGGGGTGACAACTGTATTGTAAATAAATAAAGTATACATTAAAAAATTTTTAAAAAGCAAACAAGTCAGAGAGCAATGCTGGGCCTCGGTCCTCCCCTTCCTCCTTGTTTGATATAGGATCTCATGTGTGCCTATGTGCAGACCAGGTTAGCTGTTCCATGCCTTCTGGTGATTCTTGTTTCTACTTCCCACTTTGTCATAGGAGCACTATGATTCAGGATGTGAGCTGGCATGCTCATTTTACATGCTGATCAACCCCACAGCCTCTTTGACCCTGGCTATATGGAGCTGCAAGTGACTTCAACTTCCTTGCATTTCTCTCAGTTGTTCTCCATGTTTTTTCTATGTTGTTGTCTAGTCCTGTATTTATGAAATCCCACATTTAAACACCCCCTTTCTTCTCATCCTTATTGGCAGAAGAGTACTTCAAAGACCTTGAACCTTATCACATAAGCTTTCTTTGATTGCTTAAAATCTGTACTATTCAAGTAAAGTCAAGGACTACCAAAGCATATATCTTCTGCCTAATGTGTATTAAGATGCTGATTCCCTGTGAATTCAATGGTTACAGTAATGTAATCCATTGATATGGGGTTTCTTTGCAATGATTAAGTTTGTTTTTCACAGAATTGTAATCAGCATGGCTAGACTGTTTTTACAACATTCAAAACAAAATGAAAGTGACCTCAAACACGTTCATACAGACTCTATGTTATTAGCAGGAGCTCTCAACTTACTCCAATTTCTGTAGCTTATCACCTCTGAGTGAAAGGACCCTTGGATGTCCTTTTCCCCAGCTCTGAAAAGAAGCTTCTCCAAATATAGATCATGGAAGGTAATGGCAGGTAACTGAGCAGAATCAATCAATTGTTAACGCCTAATAAATAATGAAACTTCATGTGGTTTGTTCTTTGTTCTTGCAAGAGTAAACAGTCTTGTTCATCAAGGCTCTGTGAGTCTTTGAAATATTCATACCCCTGTTCAGTAACTTTCTTTTGAAAATCAGATTTTATTGATTGACAGTTGATAAAGAAGAATTCCTTGTATACAGTTTATCACTTTACTCCAGTGGAATTAAAACTAAGTATCCATGAATACATAAAACCAATATCCTAAGGCAAAAATTTTCTGTTTCATAGTATAAATGCATTGTATAGTATACATACATATACTTATGTACATATCAAGTAAGGTATCTACAACATAAGTAAATAATAAACTATAGTTTAATATGTAATATGCTAAAATTAATATCTTATATTGACATAAAATATCCCATAAAGCATTTTAGCATTTATTATTGTATACCTTAGTACAATTACTAGTGTCAAAATTGAACTGTGTGATTGATTTTAAAATCATACAATTACAACTCCTATTATCATAGCAAAGAATAAGAAAATTTAAAGTAGTAAGTTATTTCAAATATATATATATATATATATATATATATATATATATATATATATATAAAGTCTAGGGAAAGGATCTAAGAATACATATACTGGAAAACAATCTCAGTCCTTTCCTCTTAGATCAATCGTGTATATGATGATAAACAATTCAGAAACATCAAAACATTATAGACTGTGCCAAATTTACCTCAGACTAACTGGACTCCAGTGACTCAGTCCATTCAGCAATACCATTCTCTGTTAAGTCATTGTAGGGAAATCAGCATGATGATTCATTTTATAAAATTAAAACTTTCAAGAGAAGCAAGATAAAGAATTTGTGAGAATCAGGAGACAAAGTAAAAAGGAAGAAGAGTAATATGACAGAATTCAGTAGGCAGAAATATAAAATCTGTTACTGGTAGAGTGTAACTTATGTAGATATTGGTTTTAAATGGAGAGATATGTGTTGTGGAACAATGGACAATCTTCTATTTTAATAACAAAACTCCAAATCAACAGAAAATTATTTAAAAATAACTAATGTGGATATTAGCCCAAATGCTCAGAATAACCAAGATACAATTCATAGAGCACATGAAGCTCAAGAAGAAGGAAGACCAAACTGTGGGTGTTTCAGTCCCTCTTAGAAGGGGGAAGAAAATACTCACAGGAGGAAATATGTAGAAAATGTGTAGAGCAAAAGCCATCCAAAAACTGTCCCACCTGGGGGTCCATCCCTTATACAGTCACCAAACCCAGACATTATTGTGGATGCCAAGAATGCATGCTGGCAGGAGCCTGGTATAGCTGTCTCCTGAGAGCCTTTGCCAGAGCCTGACAAATACAGAGGGGATGCTCGCATCCAACCATTGGACTGAGCACAGGGCCCCCAATGGGTTCCCCAATGGAGGAGTTAGAGAAAGGACTGAAGGAACTGAAGGGGTTTCCAACACCATAGGAAGAACAATATCAACCAACCAGACCCCCAGAGCTCCCAAGGACTAAAGCACCAACCAAAGAGTGCACATGGAGGGACCCATAGTTCCAGCTTCATATGCAACAGAGGATGGCCTTGTTTGGCATCAGTGGGAGGAGAGGCCCTTGGTCCTGTGAAGGCTCGATGCCCCAGTGTAGGGGAATTCGAGGACAGGGAGGCATGGGGGGGCTCATAGAAGCAGGAGAGGGGGAATAGGATTGGTGGTTTTGGTTGACGAGGAAACTGGGAAAGGGGATAACATTTGAAATGTAAATACAGAAAGTATCCAATTTTAAAAAAACAAACTAAAGTCGAATCTGCAAGAAAGTAACCCTAGTACAGAGAGATTGCTCACTGAGTAAAAGTGCTTGTTGCTTTTCCAGAGCACCGAAGTTGAGTTCTCAGCATATATGCCAAAGAACGCACAGCTTCCCACCCCCACAGCTCTAAAGGAATCATTGCCTTTTGGCCTCTGCAAGCCCCATCCACACTTGGCATAAACAGATACGTATACTTAAGTAAAAATCTCAGAACTCAGGAAGCAGGGGTTAGATGGATCCATTAGTTCGAAGCCAGCCTGGTCTACTAAGTGAGTTTCAGGACAGCCATGGCTACAAAAGGAAGCTCTGTCTCACAAACAAAAAATTAATTAATTAATTAATTAATTAATCAAAACTTAAAAAGCTAGCAATAATAGACCTTAAGATGGAGTAACATTTCATTGACATTTTAAATTGATGATTTGTGACAAATTTTCATTAGAAAATGATAACATATACAGTAAACAAACGAAACTCATCTATAAAATCAAGATGACATTAAATAAACAGTGCTATTAAGAGTAAGTTCAAAATACACACTATGCCTGAAGCAGATAGTTTTGCAAGTAAATTCGGGCCACAGTTTTTAGAAAAAAATACAAAGCATGTGGGAATGATGAAATGACTTAGCTAGTAAATATGCCATAGGTGTTACTGAGGAGCTAAATTTGATCTCCAGCATCCACTCAAGAAGTCTAGTGTGATTTTGTGTATACCTGTAAACCCAGAGCACTGGGAGGCAGAGGCAGGAGAGTTGCTGGAGTTTGCTGTCTGCTTGCTGTCTCCTTGCTGTCTGCTTGCTGTCTGCTTGCGGTCTCCAGGGTCAGTAAAAGACCCTCTATCACAGAAATATGGTGGTGTGTGATAGAGAAAGACACCCAGAATCCTTCCCTTGTGTCTGTAAATCCACCCTGCGGTCAAACGTGTATACAACTTACACATATACACAACACACACACTCATGCACAGATACACGTGCACAGACACATATACAGAACATTCACTTATGTTTCAATACACGTAAACATATGTCCCAAATATCAGAATATATTCATCTTTTTTCAAGAAATTTTGAGAGTTTATTTATTTTTCTTTTATGTGCACAGGTATTTTGACTGTGTGTACATCTTTGCACTGAGTGCCTGAATTTCTCACAAAGACCAGTAGAGGGCACTAGATCTCCTGGGATCGGAGTTACATAGTTGCAAGCCACCCTGTGGGTATGAAGAATTGAACCTAGATCTTCCGGAAGAAAAGCCGATAATCTCAAAATCTGATTCTTCACTCCATTTCTTCACATTCATTTTTTAAGTATATCCCACACAGTGTGATATATTTTTAAATATGGCAATCCAAATTAGGCCTAAATACGTAGGAAAACCTAGTAGAAAACAGCTATGGCCACCTATGAACCACATAGCTTTAAGGCCCTTTCTTGGTTTTTTGATTTGTTTGCTTGTTTGTTTGTTTTGTTTTTATTTTTTAATTTTTTATTGGATATTTTATTTACATTTCAGATGTAATCTCTTCCCCATCCCCCCCAGGAGCCCTTTATTCCATCCCCCCTCCTCCTGCTTCTATGAGGATATGACCCCTCCCACCCTCCCACTTCCACCTCCCCACCCATGATTTCCCCCACACTGGGGCATCCAGCCTTCACTGGACCAAGGACTTCCTCACACACCTATGCCTGACAATGTCATCCTCCCCTATGTGGAGGCCATGGGTCCTTCCCTATGTGCTCCCAGGCTGGTGGTTTAGACCCTGGGAGCTCTGGTTGGTTGGTATTGTTGCTCTCCCCATAGGGCCGCAAACCCTTTCAGCTCTTTCAGTCTTCTCTCTCACTGCTCTATTGGGAACCCCCATGATCAGCTCAACGGTTAGCTTTACAGCCCTTTCTTGACACCTAGAAACATTAACCCAAGCCATTACTATACTTTGTAACTTCGTTCACTGAAAGCTAACTTAACTTTCCAAGTTTTGAAAACCTTGAAAATGTTGGTATCTCGGTTTTGTATGTTACATCTTAGATGTTCATTAAACCCTTCACTCTTTTGTTGTTGTTGTTGTTTGGTTTGGGGGCTGTTTTTCTTTTCTTTTTTTATTTTTCTTTGAATATGAAATAGCTTCCCTTGGCTCCTCCTTCACTGAACACTGGGTCCCCAGTAGTGGAGCTAATGCTAGAGTTGGTGGAAACTGAGAGGCGTGACTTAGCTGCAGGAAGCAGGTAATCCTTCTTATGCCTATTAGTATTATGCTTGGTTCTTGGCCCCTTCCTATCTCTATGTTTCCTTTTTACTGTAAGATGAATAGCCTCTCTAAAGGATCCAAGGTCATATTATTCTGCCTCACTACAGGTCCAGAATCACCAGAGGACTGCAGACTAGAGATTGAACACTCTAAAAGTGTGATTTGATAATGTGTTCCTTTACATTGTCTTTTTCAAGTATTTGGTCACACTAAGGACAAAACTGACTAATGGATCCCCCATGGGTTCATGGGTTCATCTTGTTGAGCCTGTAAACCATCTAAGATTTAGAGCCTTCTATGAAATCTGTAATCTTGTTGGGCCTCTCAGGGGGCAGCCATGCTAGACTCCTCTCTGCAAGCACACCACAGCATCAGTAATGATGTCAGGGGTCCTGGCCTCCCCTTGAGCTGGATCCCAATTTAAGTCTGGAGGACAACTATCTCTAACCTATGCTATAGACAAAGAAAACAAGGTTTGAAGAAAACTCTGCTAAAGGGCAAAACAGAAACATGAACTTGCCTGTGTCCCCATGTTCCTTCTCCTCGCTTTGGACTTTTGTAAGAAGTGTGTAATGGGCAAGCTGAGAAAGTCAAGATAAAGCCAAAGTAGTAATCAATGGTGAACATTCTCAGAGTCTAAAAAACAAGTGGTAACGTCTGCTGTCAAAGGGCCAGTTTGAATTCCACAGTTATGATGACAGTGTATGGATGTCCGCTGACAATACAACAGTGAGGAGAGCCTCAGATCTACAGTCTGCCACAGACTTTTATTCATTTTCATGTATGGGCACTATGTGCTAGAGAAGATGGTTAATCGTGTCATTTAAGACACCATTATGTCTTTGTAAATATTTACACCCAACATGCTTGCTTTTACTTTATACTACAATATTTTTGCGATAGTCTGTGCAATATTTTCAACTCTTTTAACTGAAATCATTACCATTGTGACACTCGAAAAGAGATTTGTGTTTAATTTTGTGTGGATCCATGAAAAAGTAATCACATAGCTTTACTAGAAAAGATACAGATCTTATTATTTCTTGGTTAATCATAAGTACACAGGACAAAACAACTTTCTACCGAAGTCATTACAACATGACATGGAAAGAAAGAATGGCCAGTTTCGCTCTGCTTACAATCCAGTTAACTGCTGAGCCAGCGAAGCATAAATTGAACAGAATAAAGTCATAGGTGATTGGCCACAAGTTAACAGAATAGGTTATTTTTCAAGAATAATGGCAGTTAACTGAGAAAGCTGTTTCATTAAAAAAAAATGGATGGAAGCAAGAATTGGTTCTCTTTTGCCATTCAAGTTGAAGGCATTATGCAGAGGCCACTCAGTTACCTGAAAAGGAGCACATGTTTTTAAACATACACATGGTCTCAGACATGCACATCCAGCAGAAATAAAGTCAGGCAAGTGGCATCTTCCTCTACCACTCTCCAGTACATGTTTTGAGACAGTGTCTGTCATTGAACCTGGAGCTCACAGGAGCCAGCACTGGAGGAGACACGTTTCTCCTTCCCCATCTCTAGCAACAGAGGTGTGTGCCATCATACCCAGCTTTTTACACAGGCACCAGTGAACTTCAGTCTTTGTGCTTAGACACTAGGCACCTCTCCAAAACATGCATGGGGCTCAACACTCCCCATGCATGTTTTCCTGCATGTGTATGTGCACAAGCATGTGTGTGTGTGTGTGTGTGTGTGTGTGCGCGCGTACCCATTTACTTAGTCAATTAACACTTACAAACTGCCTCTGTGGCCTCAATATTACATATTGGAAAATATAAGCAACTGTAAACTAATTTCTACTCACTCGAACTGTCAGATTTTCAAAAATCAGACTAGATATTTATAAAATGCTAACTGCCAATACAACTCATTCCATGATATTCTGCTAAGTAAAACAAACTATTACTGAGTGTGTCTGGGGGAGTAGAGAGCCATGAAAAACAGGATTTAAATAGTTGTGTGGGTATTGAAAGGTAAAATGGGAATTTTAGGCATTTTAGGAAGGGGGACATATGGAGACAAGGTCTGACTGTAAGAATAAACTCTTCTTTTCTGGTCCTCCTTGTCATTGAACAGTCTGGCACCTTCTTGCTATATTCTAAACTTCAGTCACCCTGAATTCTTTTCCATCTCATTTATCTCTCCTATGATTTAGCTCACACTGCCTTCTTTACCTGAGATGATCTTATCCTTCAAACTCTTTGCATCTTTACTGTGCTCGTTTTCCCAGTTTGCCACTCACATACCAAATCCCCTCTGCAATTTCTTTCTGACTCCAGATGAGAGATAATTCATTTTCCTTTAAGGAGGAAATTCTCAAACTCATGACCTTCTTCATTGATGTGATTGCTACATATGCACATATTGTCTCTCTCCCTGGCTAGAGGATAAGATTCTGTCACATTTAAAATATTGCCTGGCATATATTAGTCATTTCACTAAAATCTATCTTAAAATTTTAGATATGTAAGGGAAATGCCATGCATATTTAACATAAATAGAAGAAAGGAATGTGCAAAAGCAGATGTGAATACAAAGTATCTACAAGAGTGATATACTCATAATTTTAACCTGTTTCTTAAAATATGACAGCAAGCCATTTAGTCATAGTCATTCATTTGCTTAGAATTACTCTTACCCTCATCACGTGATCACTCATGGTAACCTCAACTGTCACAGATGTTCTAATTTCCGAAATCATAAACTGAGCCACTATGGCACCCATGACAGGTCTCTGGAAAATTTAACACATTTCAATATCTCTGCATTCCTTTACCTGTCCACTTATGCTTAGAGCAAAATCTATTTCTGTGGTATCCAAAGATGTGAAGAATAAGGAAGAGAGGATAGCTGGAATAATCAAAAAGACAACGTTCTCAGCTTTGCTGTCTGAAATGCAAGAAGATGTCCCAAAGAAGGAATAAATGTTTCTTGTCATGCATTGTATTCTATGTCCTTAAAACAGCTGTTCCATGTCCTCCTCATCTGTACATCCTTTATCTATCACGGTTTCATATTTTAAAATGCCAAGCCAGAGTGAGTCCCTTTTTTATCTCTCTTGTTTTAAATTTATTTTCTATATCTTACCTAAACAACTTTTTTATAATATGGGATACCTGATTTCACTGCTGAGTAAAGAATAAAAGGAAGATGGATCTGTTTTAGGCAAAAGAATTTTCCCCATCCTCTTGTCTGGAAGCCAGTTAGAGGTGCAGGCCATTAACACATCATCTGTCCCCTCTGAGCCTCCAGATGCTCCGCATCATCTGTTGGAGTTGAATGTTAAATAAAACATTCTTCTTGTTCAAGTTTCACCAGAGATTACCTGGTAGTGATCTCTCCAAAATCTGTTTGGAACTTGATTAAATGTTGAAAATAATTTGGGCACTATATTTAAAACATATGCCTCTGGGGTGATTCCCCATTAACAAATCAATTCTATTCCAGAGAGAACTTAGGAGAATTCATCATGCTTGAGTCTCTCCGGTACTTGGTGCCAAATCCACCATGGTACCCGCCTCTGGCACAGGACCATCTGCTCCTTCACCTGTAAAGATAGATGGAACCTCCAGGATGCTGCCTTCTAGGTTCTCTTCCTGATTTAATGTAGTTCTTCAGCATTAGCATCACCTGTGCAGAACATCAAGCCACCATCCAAGACAAAATAAATTAGAATCTGCGTATACCTAGAACCCAGGAGGTACATATGTACATTTCAAGTATGATAGCCATTAGGCAGCTGTACTCGAGACCTTTCATGATGCCCTTTTTATCCCAAAGGAAGATATTTTTTAAAAATTATTCTAGAAATTCATAAAGGCAAAAATATGATTTACAATAATTTTAATGAAGCAGTATATTGAGGAAAACTTTTTTATGTAACAAACTTAAGAACTAAAAATACTTCCAATTTCCCTTAATTAAATTTTTATATCAAAATGATGAATTAAATATCCATACTTGTTTCTTTTTTCAATAACTTATTTATTTTTATTCACTTTACATCCTGTTCCTAGCCCCTATCCATCCATCCTCCTCCTCCCCTCTACGGCTGTATAGGAAAACAAGGATAGTCTCGAATGGGTCCCATTTAACATCCATGAACATTACCTCATCAAGACTTTGCTTATTCCTAAGTCTCCTTCTCATTTCAAAGTTGTATGAGGTGTTTTATTTCATATTCAGTTTCATACCTGGAATGAAAGACTAGTATAAATTCCTTACAAGAGCCTCACATGGTCACATTAACTTCTGGTTTTCAGAGCTCTGTGATACAGGTAAAAAGACAAACTTGATCTTTTAGGGAAGTTTCTGAGAATGGCATTAACCAATATGAAGACCATAAAACCATTAAATAAAAGAATAATCCTTCTGCTTACAGCCTGTACTGTCGATTCTATTTCAATGTATAAAGTACTTTGTTTTCCTAACAAATCGGATAGAATCTACCAAAACAGAGGCTTCTTTTATAGCATTTGTATTCTTTTATTTAATAACAATATTCGTGTTATAAAATTTTACACCTAAAATTTCTGTCTACAAGCACTTTAACAACACGTATGAGCCTGAGTAAGCCTTACATACAGTGTGTGACTGAAATGTTAGCTCCATTAATAATTCCTCAAAACTTCTGAAAATTTCTTTTCATGATCCCTTCAATTTATGCATGCTAATGCTGTGAGGGTTTTGGCAGTGCATTTTGGAGACAGGAGTTTAGCACTGGGCAGATTGGGAGCAATTTCTGTTTCCATCTCCTTTGGATTGGGTAAAAACCCTTGAGGAAAACAATAAAGTGTCGGACACTCTCAGGATCATAAATATTCAATTGCTAGCTTCTTTAAAAACAGAAAATGTGAACTTTTACAGCCATAAATAAGGTCTAGGTTTACTTAGAGAAACTGGCTGTCCATCTTGTCTTAACTATCTTCCATAAAGTCATTTTGATATTGGAATTCAGTGAATGGCAAGTGTGTTCCTAGGAATAGCAGACATTTAAATATAGCTTCCAGGATATCTTTCCTTTGTGTTAACCTAGCTTAAGAATTACTTATATAATTTTACAATTTGATTAAAAATTAAAATGACAGCTGTAGTCAACCAAAGGAGAAAGACCCCAATAAAACATGCATATGGCAAACTATCTAAGGAATAACTAATAAGTGCAGATTTGTGGTAAATTATTAACAAGTAGGAAAGCACATGTGGTTCTGTTCTTTTGTCCAAGTTTGGAATATTTCTGCTTTTATTAATTTGACAATAAGTACTTTTTATAACATTCAAGGTAAGCAACTAGAAAACTAGAGAAGACAGGAGAGAGCTATTTTCATCTTTTTAATTATCAACCATCATCTGGGTCATAAATACTTCTTGGAGATTCTGATCAAAATTCTTAGACTTGTTATGTTGTACTTAGCTCTTGGTTAAGATGGACATTGTACTAAATGCTGCAAAGCTGACATTAGGCTAGAACAAAGAAATAATTTCAGGTAGGAATCTAAATCTTAGGCTAGAACAAAGTACTTTCAGGCGGGAATCTAATTATTAGGCTAGAACAAGGAAGTAGACTTCTGACATGAAAATTATTTGGGCTAGGACAGGGAAGTAGACTCATATTTTGGTCATCCTAACCATCAGTCTTATTCCCAGCTCTGAAGCAGGACACTTGCAGAGATCTTACCTTTTCTACCTCCTACTCCATTAGCACACTTAGACCTTTTCCTGCAATCTTCCAGACTCATCCAGTTATCCTATACTCCAACTCTGAACAGGCATTCTCTGGGAAGCTCTATCCAAGTCTCCTAGAAATGCAAAGGTAGGCAAGCTTGAGATCTTTACTCTCTCCCTCTCTCTCTCATGGCCTCCATATCCAGTCCCCAGCTCTCATCCTCAACCATGTAGAAGACATTCTGTTGTGGCTTCTACAGAAGGTGCTAGAAGGAAAACAGTTAAAGAGGGTATTCAACCAAAAAACCCACAAGGAATAAAAAATTCCAGAGCAACATCAAAACAGAGAAAACACACATACAAAGGAATCAACACCTTGATCTCTGATATCTCTCAACATCAATGGTCTCAAACATAAAGACTCAGATTAACAGACAGAAAGGGGAAAAAAATCCTTTTACTCTAACAAAGAAACAAACCTACAAGGTTAGAAATCATCTCAGGGTAATATAAAGGGTGGGGAAAATATATACAAAGCAAACAAGCCTAAGAAGGAAGCCAGTGTAGCCATTTTAATAATTGACGAAAATAGACTTCAAACCAGGAACTAATCATAAGAGATATGGAAGGACACTACAAAGTCATCAAAGGAAAAATGCAACATGAGAACATTACAATTCTTAACATCTATGCCCACAAACACTATGGCAGTCAAGTTTATTTAAAAAAAAAATCTTCCACAAGTTAAACCACCACTCACACACTGATAGTGACTATAATACCCCTCTCTCACCTGTAAATACATCAGCCAGCCAAAAACACCCCACAAATATGCTGGAACTAACTGTTGTTATAAACAAAATGAACCTAAAATATTTACAGATTTCCCTGAAACACACCACACACATACACACAAATAATACCTTCTTCTCAGCATATCATAAAACTTTCTGCAAAATTGCAGACATACTCAAGACACAGAACAATTCTCAGGAGACACAAATAATCAAATATAACACCCTGCATCCTACCTGAACCCTACAGATTAAAACTGGCTATATCAATAACAACAAAAATGTTATAAAGTCATGGAAACTGAGAAACCCTCTACTGAATAAAAGATGGGTCATTTTTTAGAACATAAGTACTTTCTAGAATTAAATGAAAAGGAATACACAACTTACCCAATGCATGGAATACAATGAAGGCTGGTCTGACAGCCCTAGGAAGAAAAAAAAGAAGAAATCACTCCCCCAAAATGAGTAAACACCAAGAAATAATCAAACTCAGGTTTAAAATAAATAACATAAACAAACAAAAACACAAAAAAATCAACCATAGAATTGATTCTTTAAGAAATTCAGTAAGAGCCGGGCGGTGGTGGCGCACGCCTTTAATCCCAGCACTTGGGAGGCAGAGGCAGGCGGATTTCTGAGTTCGAGGCCAGCCTGGTCTACAGAGTGAGTTCCAGGACAGCCAGGGCTAAACAGAGAAACCCTGTCTTGAAAAACCAAAAAAAAAAAAAAAGAAAAAAAAAAGAAATTCAGTAAGATTGACAAACCCTTATCCAATTTAATTAAAAGACAGAGAGAGAATATACAAATTTAAAAAATAGAAATGAAAAAGGAAGCATGGGAAACACTGAGGAAATCCAGAGAATCATAATGACATGCTTTAAAAACCTATTCTTTATCAAACTAAAAATCTAAGGAAATGTGTAAAATTTTCTATATACCTACCATTGACCAAAGTTAAATCAAGAGCAGATAAACAAGTAAAATAGACCTATATCCCCTAATGAAAAATAAGCCAGAATTAAAAGTCCCCCAGTCAAAAAAACAATCCCAGAGCACAGACTTTTACAAGATTTTCAAAAGGGAGTTAATGCCAATACGTTTCAAATTATTTCACAAAATATGAACAGAGCGAGAACATTTGCTTCGTGAAACCACAGTTACCCTGTTACCCAAATCAAATAAAAATCCAACAAAATGAAGAGTAAAGTCAATCCCAGAGATGAAAACAATAAAAATAAAAAACAATAGAAGTAAAAGCCTAAGCCACATGCTTATCTCATTAGATGCCAAAGCAACCTTTAACAGAATCCAACACTTCCTCATTATAAGTCTTAGAGAGACATACCTAAAAATGATAAAGGTAATTTACAGCATGCCTATAGTGAACATCAAACTAAATGTAAAGAAACTCACACTAAAATCATGAACAGGACAAGGCTGTCCACTCCTCTGTATCTTTTCAATATAATATTTGAAGTCTAAAATAGAACAATAAGACAAATAAAGTGGATACAAATTGAAAAGTCAAAGTATCATTATTTACAGATGATAAACTAGTACACAGGAGTGTCTCTAAAAATTCTACCAGCTGATAAATATTTTCAACAATGTCAATGGATACAAAATTAACTCAGAGAAATCAGTAGCCTTCTTATACAAAAATGACATTTGGTGTCAGAAAGAAATCAGGAAAATAGTGCCTTTCACAATAACCTCCAATAATTTAAATTTTCTTGGGGTAACGCTAACCAAACAAGTGGAAAACTTGTATTATGAAAGTTTCAGGACATTGAAGAAATCAAAGAAGATATCAGAAGATGGTCAGATCTTCTATACTTATGGATTGGTAAAACTGATATAGTAAAACTGGATCTCCTGGACTGAAGGAGCTGAAAGGGAGGGCAACCCCAAAGGAAGACCAGCAATCTCAACCAACCTGCACCCCTGGGAGCTCCCAGAGACTGAGCCACCAACCAGGCAGCATGCATGGGCTGGTCTGAGTACCCCCACTGTCTCTCCAACATATATAGCAGAGGACTGCCTGGTTTGGCCTCAGAGGGTTAAAATGTACCTAACCCTCAAGAGACTTGAGGCTCCAGGGAAAGGGGATGTCTGGAAGGTGGGGTTGGAGATGGCGAACACCCTCTAAGAGGCAAGAAGGAGAAGGAATGGTATGAGGAACTATGGGATGGGGGCAATGGCTGAAATGTAAAAAACAAGATAATGTTTTAAAATGGACATCCTATAAAAAGCAATCTACAGATTCAACAGAATCCAAACACAGTTCCTTGTAGATCTTAAAAGGACAATTTCCAATTTCCAGCTTTATGTGGAGAAAGAAAAAAGAAACAGGAAGCTGAAGAAATCTGGAATAATTAAAGAAGTGTTGGAGCTATCACCATCCCCCATTTCAACTTTTACTACACAGCTTTAGTAATTAAAACAGCATGGTACTGGCAGAAAAACAGGCTTATTGTTCAAAGAGTTCAAGACCCAGATATAATCTATACACGTACGGACACCTGACTTTGATAAAGAAGCCAGAAATATACACTGAAAATAAGACAGCATCATTAACATTTGGTGTTGGTCAAACTTGAAGGCTGCATATAGAAGAATCCAAGTAGATACATAACTATCAGCCAGAACAAACTCAATATCAAATTGATTTTTTAAAAGCAATGTCAATATATGACTGGGAACAGGGTGGGAGGCTCCCAGGAGTCAATGCATGTGACCTTAGCTGAAATGCCCAACAGTGGGAATATGAAACCTGAAGAGACCACCTCCATTATCCAGAAAGGACCCCCAGTGGAGAAATGGAGACACCATACTACTTACAAAACTTTGACCCAAAATTGGTCCTATCTAAAATAAGTGCAAGGGCAAAAATGTAACAGAGACTGAAGGAATGGCAGACCACCGACCATTCCATTTTGAGAGTCATCCCGTGGGTAGGCACTGATCCCTCATATTATTAATAATGCTATGTTATATCTGCAGTCAGGAATCTAACACAGCATCCCTCTGAGAGACTCTACACAGCAGCTAAGACAGATGAAGATACCCACAGACAAACATTGTATGGTAAAGGGCCCAGATGAAAGAGTTAGGGGAAGGATTGAAGACCCTCAAGGTGATGACAACCCCACAGGAAGACCAACAGTATCAACTAACTTGGAGCTCCCAGAGGCTGAGTCACTAATCTAAGAGCATACATGGGCTGGTCTGAGACCCCAGCATATGTAGCAGAGAGCAGTCTTGTCTGGTCTCAGTGGGAGAGAATGCCTAATCCTGCAGAGACTTGATACACCAGGGTTGGGGAGGAGATAATAAGGGGGCTGCCCTCTCAGAGGCAAGGGGGATGGGAAATGGGAGTGATTGGAGGAACTCTGGGGAAGTGGGACTGGGAGGGGGCAACATTTGGGAAATAAATTAAATAAATAAATAAATAAATAAATAAATAAATAAATACCACATACATTGTACTTGACAAAATAGAAGATGAAAAATAGCCATGAACTCATTTTTCACAGGAAAAGGCTTTCTGAACAAAATAACATTAGCACAGGCACTAAGATCAGCAGTTAATAAGTGAGACCTCATGAAACTGAAAAGCTTGTATAAGGCAAAGGACACCATCATTCTCAAAAAAAGCAGCAGTCTATAGAACAGTGGAAAAAAAATACCACCTATACATCTAATGGAGGGCTAATATCCAAAGGTTCAAAAGCATAAATATCAAGAAAACAAATAACTCGATTAAAAATGAGCTAAAGATCTAAACAAAATTCTCAAAAGAGGAAACTCAAATGTCTGCAAAACACTTGAAGAAATGTTCAGAATCCTGAGTCACCATGGAAATAGAAATCAAAACTAGTTTGAGATTTTATCTTACACCAGTCAGAATGTCCGAAATCAATAAACAAGTAACAGCTCCTGCTGACTAGGACACGGAGTAAGGGGGATATTCATTTATTGCTGGTGAGAGTATTAACTTGTACAGCCACTACGGAAATCAGAGTAGCAACTTCTCAGAAAGATGGAAATTGATCTCATTCTACCACCATACATTTGTGCAACCATGTCCATTGCTGCTGTATTCTTAATAATCAAAAATTAGAAACAACCTAGACATCCCTCAACTAAAGATTGGAAAAAGAAACTGTAGTACATTTATACAATGCTGTATTACTAAGCCATGTAAAAAAACAAAATCATGAAATTTACAGCTAAACGGAAGGAGCTAGGAAAAATCATCCTAAAGGGGATAAATAAGACAGATCCAAGAATACAAATTATGGTATGTGTTCATTCATACATGGATGTTAACTGTTGTATCAATGATACAATCTGCAAGCTACAATCCATAGAACCACAGAGTTCTATATGTATAGAGTAAGGGACTATGAACAGGCAGATAGATCCTGTTATCAAGGGGAAATAGAATAGATAGTTATGGATAGACTGAGGAGAATGACTGGAATGGGAGGATCAAGTGTAGAGGGTGGTAGTACAAGAGAAAGAGAGGAAATACAAGGACAGACAGCTAAAATTAAGGAACATTTGAGGTGTGACGTGGAAACCTAATACTGCAGAAGCTCACTAAAATATGTACATACACCAAGGCACTCTAAATAAAATAGCCAAATAATGGAGGAGTCAGAGTCCCAATTGACCTTCTCTTACCACCAAAGGAAACGTCCAGAACCAGGATTGCATTACATCAAATTGAATTGTTATCCAAAGTGTCTCCATGGGAACCTTCAAACAAGCCAGGTTGATGTTAAGACTATAATTGGTTGTCCACAAATGGTGTAATTGCTGAAGACAATGCCTACACAACTCGTTAGACTAGAGAGAAGTCAAGCTGCTGCCTACATAGAGCCTTCATCTCTACATGCTACCATCCTTGGTCCAGAAAGGGATCCTGCACAGTAATCCAAAGGAGAAACTTAAAGGAGATAACTAAGCAACAAAACTTTTGATAAACAAAGCTGCCCTGCCTACAAGAAATGCTAGTGCAATAGTGACACAAAGCTTGTGGAAATAATCAACCAGTATCTGACTTGCTTATAGACTTATTCCACGAAATGTAGCCCATTCTTGACACTGCTTTAGTGACCAAGAACCTGAAACTAGATAGCCTAGGAAAATAGGGTAAAAACAAATAAGTACTGTTGTAAAACAGAAATTAAATTTTTAAAATCATGGAGCAATAAAAATTACTCTTACCACATTCTACTATATTCATAAGTCAGTGCCTTGCTTAGCAATCATCAAAGAAGCAGGAACAAATAGAGACCCACAGCCAGACATTGTGCAGAGAATGAGAGAACTTGAAATTATTAGATGTAAAATAAATGTCTCCATCAAATCCCACCCCTCAGTGTTCCAGGAACACTGATGAAGGGGAGGCAGGAAGACTGTACACTTAGAGGAGATGACAGATACCAAGAAAACGAAGCCCTCTAAATCAACATGATAGACACACACAAGAACTCACAGAGAGAGACACGAACTGCGGGAGTATGTACCAGATTGGATTCAAGGGCTGAAAGCAGAATTGGACACATGACCCCAACCCTATCGTCGAAGCTATCTCCAATAGATAACCACTTTCAATTGTCTTCTCCAATACCAATGTGTTAGCTTTTATTTTATTGTTTTATTTTACTTTATTTTTAGTTTATTATTTATTATCCCTTAGAAGCCTGTTAGTTTTCTAATGAGAGCGAGGAAAGGAGTTGATTTGGATGAGAGGAGAGATATGAGGAACAGGAAGGAAGAGGGAGGGGAAACCATAATCAGGATATTGTATGTGAGGAAAAATCTATATTTAACACAAGGGGAAAGATGTAAATCAGAGAGATAGAGAGAGAGAGAGAGAGAGAGATCCGAGGTGGGGAAACACAGAGGCAATCAAAGTGGGAAATGAGAGGAGTGGAAATAAAATGAATGAATCACATATGAAATTCTCAAAAGTGAAAGTTGTAATTAAACACATAACAAATAAATGAAGTCCAGATGTGTTTGTGCAGCAATATTTAATAAGAAAATAACCTGTTAACTTTTAGAAAGAAGCTAAAATTATACCAGTCAGTAAAAGCATGAATATAAATGTGGTATAATGTAAATACTTCCTCAAAATCCATTATTGACTTATCTATTTTATGCTCAAACATCTGGGGAGTTTGGCTGTTTTGATTTTGCTTTAGAAATAAATGTAACATTTGTTTATTGACAATTGCTTGGAATTTGTAACAATCCCTACAGATAAGAAAGTCTTTTACCCCCAGGTAACCAACCACTCTTGAAGATTAAGAAACCCCTTTCAATCATAAGAGATATATAAAAGAAACAAGAATATGACAGTTATAGTAGGAAATTGTTGTGTTCTGCATAAATTATTTAATAGAAAATGGAGTTTCATAAAACATTTCCCAAAATTTAATAATTGAAGCCATTAAGGAAACCTTTATTGTCTTCCATAATATAGCTTTTAGAGCTATATTTATTAAGAGTCTGTAACTGAATGGATCTTTGGATGGGCTAGAATAACAAGCCCCATATTGAGGGTGCTGGCCAGCCACTTTGCATACAATAAAACCAGAACAGCTAAAGCTGTGCTTTAAAAGAGTAAGCTTAGAAATAGGGATCTTCGAACCACCAACCAAAGAGAGTATAAGAGCGGGAACTACCCAGTCCCATACATATGCAGTAAATGTGAAGCTTAGTCTTCAGGTTCATTCCCCAGCAACTGGAGCAGAGACTTACCCTGACTCTGTTGCCTGCATGTGGATCCTGTTACCCTAGGTAGGATGCCTTGTCCCGCCTCAGTGGGAGAGGATGTACCTAGTCTTACAGTGATTCCAGGTGCAAGAGTAGATTAGTAACCAAGAAAGACCTCCCCCTTCTCAGAGAAGAAGGGGAGGAGAGGGTGCATGTGATGGGGGACTAGCAGGAGAGGTGGGCACTGTGATCAGGATGTAATGTGAATAAATAAATTAATGGAAAAAAGAAATGGGAGTCTTTAAGAAACATCAGTCCTAGGGTTGGTTCAGATATGCTTAAAATGACAAAATAGTTTTTAAAATAGGCACAAATTAGACACAGGGAGCAGAAGAGAATACAAGTTCTCCCTCTATGATCCAGAATAGGAAGTTTCAACACTATCTACCTAATGGTGATACACACGCAGCTTCAGTTCTGATTATTATTAAATTTTAACAACTTAAAAAACATGATCTGTGCTAGTGTTTAGGGATGTAGTATATTCCGCCTGTTTTCTCATCCCTCTTAAGTCACTTAGCCTCTAAGAGACTTGAAGTATCATGGTAGGATGGGAGAAATACCCAGGGGACCCCTATCCACTTAGAGAAGAAGGGGATGGGCATGGAGAAAGGATTGTAGGAGGGGGCAACCAGAGGGGAGAGTGAGATGTAAAGTAAATAAGTGAAAAAATTAAATAAATAAAAGATGACCCATACTCAGTTCTCTGTGAAAGCAGCAAGTGCTCGTTATGTTTATACCTGCATCATTAAATCTGGCTCCTCTGACTTGTCAAATATGCCACCAACACTTTAACCAATACCTCCCCTTTCCACTAGCACTGACTAAGCAAGGAAATTGTCATCTTCCTCATCTGGACCAAACATGATCATCTCTTACCCTCATGCCTTAACTATGATCCTCCCTTATAATCCTTCTGACACACAAACCAAATAGTTCCTTTTCGCCTCTTGGACTCACCTCAGTCTTCCTGCTCTTCAGCTTTCAAACATTGAGTTACTGCTCATCTTCTTCTGGTACTCCAGCCACTAGAAATGTCTCTCATTTCCTAAGTTTTCCTAAAAGCAGCACATCCTCTGCTATGGAAATCCAAGGGAAGCCTTTGCAAAACAGAATCCTCATACCAAGCATTGGTGATACTGATTCATTTCATTTGATGTGAAACCCAGAGTTCTTTGTGTGTTTTAAAAGTTGTTTCATGGTTGAGAATATTGCTCATTAGTTGAAAGAGGAAGCTGTACAAGCATGATAAGTTGACTTGAATGCCCAGAACCCCAGAATCCATGGATGGTTTGTGCATGTCTCCACCTATTGCTTCAGTGACGGGGCTGAATGGATCTTGACAGGTTGTTGACTAGTCAGCCTAGCTGAATAAATGAGCTTCCAGTTCAGCGAGAAACTCTCCCTCAAAGGAAGAAGGTATAAAGCAATAAATGAAGATTCCTAACCACCTTTATGGATTCCATGGGGGTATACAAAGGGGCACAAATTAACACATTCTTGTAGATGCACCACAAGCACACACACAGTAGTTCTATTGTCAATAATTTCATTATTTCTTTGATTTGCATGACAACCTCTCCACAACACTTAATTCAATTGTCTCCTATTTGAAACTAATGTCCTGATTCTGGTAAATAGTCACAATACAGATATCCCTTATAAATCAGCTAATTAAATAATATTTCTAACACAGAGATATGGTTTAAAAGTTTCTCTTATGAGCAAAATTAAGTTTAATAAACTTAACTTGTGTACTGAGAATAAACAGGCTTGATCAGTAAGAGAAAATAAATTAGTAGACAGATGCCTGTCTCTATAGAATGACTTCTTGACTTCTCAGGGATAGGCTTAAATGGGTAGAAGCCAGGGTTCTGTGGAGTATGGAAAAAAACAGAGACTGCCATGTTCTTAAATAAAGATTGAAAACAGAAAAGTGAGGGTGTTTCCTCTTAGATGAGACCTGTAAGCATGGGTCTGTGTTTCCTTCTGAAAAAGAGAAACCCAGTATGAGGAATAAATCATAGTCATAGGGATGAAATCATAGTCAACTGACTTTAGAAGAAGTTATTGCTATTTTTTAAAACTAAAGTATGTCACACTGAAAATTATACATGCTTTCTTTGTTAATTTCAGAATAATTCCTGTTTAAAATTATGGATTACGAACTGCTTTTTGGAAATAGCTAGGGCACAGTGGAAAGAATACTAACTGAGATTTGTCATTCACTAGCTGTATTAACTTTTGCAAGTTATATTTGTGTTTCATCACCTGGAAAATAAATATAACTATGTATTTCATAATTTTTGCAAGCATTGAATGATATATAAAATGCTTCTCACAATTCCTAATGCTTAAATGAAATGCTATAAGTGTCAGTTTTCTTTCTCTTTTTTCATTGTACATGGAAAATGCAAATAGAAGATGAAAAAAGATAGATAGATAGATAGATAGATAGATAGATAGATAGATAGATAGATAGATAGAAAGAATAGGATAGAAAAAGAAACCTAGTCACAGAGATAGCTCATGGTTAACATTGGCTATTACACAACTGTGAGACTGGGCTACAGGATAGAGTCTGGAGAGTCCAACAATGACTGACATATATTGGAAAGGCCAAGACTTCAGTGAGTTTTCAGTCCATGATGCTGGATGTCTCTGCATTCCCAAGCCGGTGCTGGAAACGGGAAGGATTCCTGGAGAGCTGCTGGTTTTCTATCTACAATGGAACCCAAAAAGTGTTGGAGGTAATCTCAGCCTCAGCAACAGGGTAGAGAAATTTGCCAGCAGGAGTAAGAACAGCAGTCCAGAAGGAGAGATTCCTTTGTCTATGTCTTTATGGGCTTTTAGTGGGGTGTCCCTGGAAGGTATAGCCCAGACTTAGGGTGGGCGTCATACCCCAATCAATCTGATTAAGGAAATGCATTTTAGTTCATTCCACATGTAGTCAAGTTGACAGTCAGGATTAGCTATCACACCCAGTGAACCATCTTCCTAGCCCAGTCTTTTAAATATTAATCTTTCTGTTGTGAAACTTCAGATCAAAACAAAGCAAATAGAAATGTGAGAAGAGATTTTTAGGAAAAAACAGAGATCAAAGGCAGTAAAAAGAGATTGGTACTATGAGTGCTCAGTGTGACTTATTGGCTTGTATGAAATTGCCAAAGAACAAATTTAATTCATAAAACCTACTTTAAACACTTTCAGATCAAAAGAAGAGAAAATATATTTTTATAACAGCAGAAACATGCCCGAAAGTGGGAGTATGTGTGACGCTCTCACAGCCTTGTTGTGCATCCTGTTTCACTAATTCCTTACTATTAGAAGAAAATTGTATTTCATTTATTCTTCACTTCCCATAGGTGCTTCCAAAACACAGATCTCTATATGTCTGCTGTCCCCCCTCCCATAAGACCCCTGACTGATCTCTGCTCAAAGCCAATATGCTGTTAAATTAAGTGGATCATAAGAAGCCGACGAAATGATCCTACAAGTAAAATTTAAATAAATAAAATGCATACCTTTCTCTAGAGAGCTTTCAAGTATGTTAATTCAAAGTTAGAAAGTACACAGCATCGTTTAAGTGAAAAGTTTTCAACAAAATCAAATTCACTGTTCAAACACAAGTGCCTAAGTGGAGGAGAGACGTGTATAAAGCAAGTACATAATGACAGAAAGCAGTTGTCATTTGGAAAAGGCTCTCATAAAATGTACACTGTCTGCACAAAGAAATAATGAGCTAAGTACGGACAACAAGGTGCTTGGACAGTAATTAGGAGATAGCCTGAGCTAATCGTAAATACATTGAATTATTCAAACTTACTGCTGAGAATTGATATTAAAATTTACAAAAAAATTATGAAGGCCAGCCCTTCTTGGTACTTTTCTTTGGTAATAGACATTATTCAGAGATAAAGCACATCACAAGTATAATTTTTTTATTTATTCATTTATTTTTTTATCTGTCTGCTTTCAAAATATAGGCTCCTTCTTCCCAGGAACCTATACTACAGCCCATCTGTGTCTTGTGTGATAACTCCAGACGCTGTTTCCAACTCTTCACCCTGCAAAATGTTGTGGGCATCTGCAAAGTTTTCACTCCAGAACTATAGAATCAAACAAAAAAGTAAAATAAAAGAGGTAAATTGCAGTACAATTTCATAAGGTTTTAAGTAAGTTTATCATTTTGTACTGAGCCACTAACTTGAATAGGGTTACATTGCTGTTAAGAGACACCAAGAACCAGGCAAGTCTCATAAAGAAAAACATTTTATGATGGCTGGCTTACAGAGGTTTAGTCCATTATCCTCATGGTGTGAAGCATGGCAGGGTCCAGGCAGGCATGGTACTGGAGAAGGAGCTGAGAGTTCTATATCTTTATCCCAAAGCAGCCAGAAGGAGACTGTGCCATCGGCTGGCAGCCAGGAGGAAGGTTTCTTTCCACACTGAGCAAAGCATGAGCATAGCAACCAAAAAGTGCACTTCCACAGTGACACACTTCCTCCAACAAGGTGACACCTACTCCAGCATGGCCACACCTCCTAATAGTGCCTCTCCTCATGGACCAAACATTCAAATATATGAGTTTATGGTGGCCAAACCTATTCAAGCCACCACAGTCACATTCTTAGCTATGCTCAGTTGCATATAGCCTGAGGACCATGAGGTAGACATTTATCAACTTTTAAAACAATTCAGTATCTTATAGTCTATGTTACAAACACTGTTCAATTCTATAATTCATCTGCCCAATCCTAGTGTTACAATCAAAGCTCCCTCCTGCATTTGAGGATGGTTTTGCTATCCCTGCAGGATGGACCTATCCAAGAGGGGAGAGCATCACAAAACTAGGGAGTAAAACAAGTATCGTACCTGCAGTCTTCTACAACTCCAAAACAAAATTTTCACTTCTCGGGGCTATTTTAAGAAGAGAGAATCAAACTAGTGATCTTAGGTTCTTTAGGTTTAATGGTTTCTAGAGGCATTATTTCCTTCATGGCACTGTCCTGAGTTTGTGGAAGTTTTCCAGTAGCAGAGTACTTCCCACACAGTCCACTGTCATGGGCTTTGTGTTATTATTCCAACTAGTTATGATGCTAAGCACTGTAAAGCTAAAACCAAGGTTCAACTTCACTTCTGTATTCCAGACAGAATCTCAGTCTTTTCTCTGTAGCCTTGCCTTATAATGCTCATACTTCTTCTGCTCTTAAAACAATCTCTTCAAGTCCAGTTATGTATAGAATATAACTCTACACTCTGAAAACACAGGCAAGCCCAGCCAGCTGCAGAGGTGAATTGGGTAGGATCACACAAACTATGTTTGAGCACCTGGAAGAAGGAATGGGAAAGGAAGCAAATATTTTAATATGGTCCCTTGATCACCCAGTTGTTTAAGAAGGTATCCTCTCACCCACTGGATCTAAAAGGAAACAAATGAGCTATAGGACAACCCAATCCACAGCTGCCAACATCCCTTCTCTTCTTTCCTTGCCCTTGTCTTTTCTTTTCATAGGATGGGAAGCATAAAATGATCTACTGTGATTCTTCTACTCACAAGTCTCTTTTTGTAATTTTCTGTGCCATTCATTCTACAACAAAACACTATAAGATGAAGAACTTTAAAGAACAAAAACAAATTCTCCTTTTTGTTTTATATATGGAGAATCCTATCAAGACACCAGATCAAGCATCACATGAGGAAAGGAGTGTCTTTTATAAATGCACTAATCTTGTTCATAGTAAATATACTCTTAAGACCTAATCACTTCCACAAAGACACTCATGTCTGATACCATCTGAACAGGGGTTAAGTTTTCTATGTAGGAATTCTCAAACCATAGCATTTTGCATATAAAGCTTTGCAGCTCATATTAACTTCTTTTCACATAAAGAAACATAATATGTGGGTATAAAGATAGATAGACTGATGGATAGATAGATAGATAGATAGATAGATAGATGATAGATAGATAGATGACAGATAGATATAAATGATAGAAGATAGATAAATAAATAACTGACAGATTAGACAGATGATAGATGGATGATAAATAGATGATAGATGAGTGATAGATTAGGTAGATGAAAGATAGACACAGATAAATGATAGATAGAACATAAGTAGATAAGTGATTGAGAGATTAGATAGATAATAGATAAATTTGATAGTTGATTGATAGGTAGATGACAGATAGATAAAAGATAAATAGATGATGTACATAAATGTATTTATTTACCAAAACCTATAATTAAATAAGATTCACTTCATATACCACATATATCACCATATGTATATACATTATATATAGAAATGCATCTATACATAAGCATTTAAAGTCTAGCTTTCTCTGCTGCTTTCACAAATGTGTGGATTAAAAAGAGAATTGAATTCATCTTATGACTGTTCTCCCTCTAACTCACCAGGAAGGAAGGAAAAGCAACATGTTTCTTTTATAAGTAAACCTGTAATGAAAACAGGGTAAAAAGAGCAGACTTGTGTAACAATTTTATGTGAGGGACTAGAAAAAATAAGAAATTCATTCTCCAACCCTCCCTCTTCCCAGAGTGGCCTATGACCAGGTCCTGTAATCATGAAGATATTTTGTGAAAAAAAATAGCACTGGAAAATTGATAGAAATATGTTTTAAAGTTTTTGGTAAATTACATTCTAATAAGTTCAGTACTCAAGGCAAATAATAAAATACTAACACATCTCAAAAAGAAAATTTTCTAAATATGTTTTCTTTTCCTGAAAACTAAATTTTCCCCCAATATGAGTAAGCCAAACATTAATAACAGAGTTCAGCTCTGTGGCTGGTTATAAATATCAAGATACTTTAAATTGCATAATTGATTTCTGGGAAAATTAAAGATGATACTCAGTCACTTCTGTCATTAATCCAGCTTTTTTAAGGATATAAGAAATTCTGGAAATCTGAAAGAGACAAATTCTTTAAAATCTATCAAAAATTGATCATTATTGTTTTTAGTAGTCAATATCAAGATGACAATCAATACCCACATTTAAAGAAAAGGCAACCAAAAGAGTCAACACAACCACATTACCTCAGTTCCAAGTCAAAACAAAAACCTTGATCTCTTTTTTAATTATGCTTAAGAGTGAACATGACCACGAATACAGCTGTGCTTTCTAGAACTTAAGACAAATTTCAATGATATTTTCTAAAATATTATGATGGATATTGATATTGATAGAATGACATTTTTAATTGGTTCACTGACTTAATGATTAAAGGAACTCATCAGATAAAAATAGATTCCCTCATCATTTATTCATAATTAAACCTTCCTAAATTAGCTAGTCTTCCCAAGACTCATAATGTGTTTTACGTGCCAATGAGGACAGACATGTCTGCTTTCCAGTTAGATCTGTATTGAATAAGAGGTAACCCTCTAAAAGAAGCAAGTACAAAAAGAAATTCAAACCATTCACCACTCACTACTTTGCTCCCTACAAAAATTGTGTTCCATCTAGTTGCAATGCTTACCTTCTTCCTATCGGGCCTCGGCTGCTTTGTAACAGAAGACAAGCAAGAATGCTTTCTAAATAAAGTATCTTAAACATAAACGTGAGCTATGACATAGTCTCCTCCCTTGCTCTAGGCAGGCAGTCTGTGAAAAGAGGAAATGGCATTTCACTGTGGCAGAAAACGCAACAGTTGTTATGCCCATCTGTTTCCTGTAGAAAGAAAAACCAACATGAGTGTCCCAATAAGCATGAGCTCCCATGGGACATGTCTATCTAAAACATAGAAATGGAAAGATATGTTATAAATGAGTAGCTAGTGTTTCTTTTGCAAACACCATGGGTATATTTTTCTTACCTCTCTCATAGTCCGTATTGATATGTTTTCAAAGAAACTGAAGGTATGTTCACTGATTCCAGTTGAACAAATTGGCTTTTCAATAGCACAGAGTTTTCCTTAAGATGGGTATTATCTTGTGAGAATAGTATATATATTTAATGAGTTTAGAATTAGACTTTAGATACTCACAGATCTATAGAGCTAATTCATTAATCATGTAGAAAGTTGAATTCCATTGAGATGGATTCTCTAGAGTCGCTATGACTCTCAATACCAAATAATTGAACTTGATTCTTGCTAAGTTAAGGAAAAGAATTCAACATTGGAAAGCTATTGAGTTTTCATATCATATGAGAAAGAACACAACACTCAGATTTAGAACAGCAGGACAATGATGGACCTGAAGGTCTTATTTATAGGAAATGAGTAGATGTATGGAATCTTGCCACCCAGCCAGGTTTCTTTTCTTAGATCATGTCTCCCAGCTTCAAATTCTTATGAAATGAAAACTGCCTAAATGGGCTTTAGCTGTGACTTTTACCTCTTAACAATGGTAGGTGCTGGAAGTAATTTCAAGTTGATGATCAGGATAGAGTCTTGAGTATAGAAGGTCTATGAAGGAAAGCTATGGCCAGATTCTGCTCCTAGAAGAGAAGACAAAGACTGATAAACATACTATAGCAGCAGATTACTACCAGGAAATTGGTTTTAAGGTGGTTCAGGTATTTATGTATTGAATATAATACCTTACTGTAAGTTTCTAGTTGTTGAATGAGGTGATAAGTCCCAAAACACTTATTACTGTGTGAAATGAAAAATAAATGAGGTTGGCCCAATCACAGCAATATCCAAGCATGACCTAGTTCTCAGTCTCTAGATTGGCCATTGACAACAGTGTATCTGTGGGTGACCTAGTTCTCAGTCTCTTCTTCTGTCTCATCTTATTTTGTCCATTTCCAGTAAAGTCATTTTTAAATGCAATTCTGTAATGTTTATATTTCTCTGTGCAGAAGGCTTTGAGGCTGTCTGTTATTCATTACTACCACAGTCACCTTGTCCGTATCCCCAAAATGTATATGTTGGAGTTTAATATCCAGTGTAGAGTAGTATCAAGTAGTTAGGGCTCATAAGGACTCATCTCTGATGATAAGAATTAGAACCTTTATGAGTGAAGTCCCTGAGCATTCACATAGCTCCATGTGAGAAGGCACTGAAATAATACCATCTAGGAAGAAGAAAAAACTTCTTTCCTAGAAGGTCTGCTGGTCTCAGATCTTGAGATTGCCCCTCCAAGCACTCTAAGGAATGAGTGTACAGTGTTTCTGAATTGCACTGTATGTTGTTATAGCAGTTCAAATGAACTGAGATGATTCCTGAAACACTTTATACTTTGTTTGTCCAATGTTAGCAGTGTTTTTCCCTTTAAAATTGATTTTATAAATCCATTTTACATTTTATAGATCCATATATACATGCATATATATATGTGTGTGTGTGTGTGTGTGTGTGTGTGTGTGTGTGTGTATTTAAATAGTTATTTAGGATTAACCACTTCTAGGTATTTATTTAGACAGCTTTTTGGTCATAACCAAATCATGTTCAAAGAACGACGGCTTTATTTTCTTTCTTTCTGATTCTTATACTTTTACTTCTTTGTTTTTACTGCATTGACCCAAGGCTATGTTAAAAACAGTGAAGTGTTGAAAGTAGACAGCTGTGTCTTTTCCTCAAATTTAATAGAAGGCTTTTTACAGCTTTCCGTCCAGAACAATGCTTGTAAGCATTCTTCATGAGGTTAAAGAAATTAATTTATATTACAATCTTGGTTTTAAAATGAATAAGAGGTTTTGGTTTCAATTGTACTGTTTCCTGTGTGTATCATGATAACACTATGATCTTTTTCTAATTCTTTGATAATTTCATACAGTGTGTTTTGCTCATATTCACCCCTCCACCAATTTCTACCACATCTGCCTTCACCTCTCTACTGAAATTCAAGGTTCTTGTTTTTATTTTTGTTTTGTTCTTTTTTTAAAAAACCCATTGAATGCAAGTGTTGTTTCCAAATCGCCTTTGGGAGTCTGGTGTACCCTGGAACGTGGTGAGCCTACCAGAGGCCACACCATTCACAGAAACTGACTCTCTCTCTTTCTTTGGCTTTTGCAGGGTTTGTGCATGCAGCCACAATTACTATAAATTCATACGTGCAATTGCCTTATTGTATAAAAAACTAGTGACCACTATTTCCTTATGATGTCCACTACCTCTGAGATTCTTTGCCCTGTCCTTTCTCAGCTGGTATACCGGCAGCATCTGGACAAACCTGGAAGGAGAGGTAGAACCATATGTTCCATAGTGGCTACACCAGGTTAGAATCCCACCAACAATGAAAGAAGATCGTTTTTCCTCCACATCCTCCCTAGCATTTGTTGCTGGTTGATTTCTTGATCTTAGTCATTCTTACTGGGATAAAATGAAATCTTGAAATAGTTTGAATTTGATTTTTTCTAATTATTAATATTTATTGGTATTTTAATAAATATTATTTTAATAAAACAATAAATAAATATTAATATTTATTAGCATTTTATAATTTTGCTTTAATGTTTGATATTTTCTCATTTTATTAGTCTTTGAGAATTCTCTACACTGTATTTTGACCGTAATATCCTGCTGTTAAGAGCAGTAGTTATATACTGTACCAGGTTGGTTTTCTTCCATATTTTAGCACCTGAACTACTTCATCATTCTTTAAAGTTTGTTTTGCTGGATATAACCCAATATAACATATTTTATGACAGTACTAGTAATCATAAAATAAGTACATGATGGGTAACAGAAAAAAAAATAGTATGAAATTTAAAAGCCAGAAGACTTAAAAATCCAATACCAGGCTAAGTACTTTTATCCATGAAACATGGGACATTGCTTCTTTCAGATTAAGTTATTTGTAAATCCTTAAGAAAAGGTGACAGCATTTATTTTGTTTATTCTTCTCATATACAGCAACTTCCCTTTATTGAAAGCCATTTTTCCACTTTGGATGTTCTTTGTTAAGCAGGAAAGTTAAGACATCATTTTTTTACTTCACTAAATGATTTTCATGGCACCTTCAGTGAGTTTTCCTAGGCTACTTTTGGAGGAAAAGAATGATGTTATGGAAGCCATTTTTTAAGAACAGTTCTCCCATCTTCTATTGATTTCTGTTGTTTACGTCCACTGATTTTTTTCTTCTACCATCAACATCATCGTCATCGTTGTCATCGTCGCCCTCATCATCATCATTATCTCATATATTACATGCATACTGCAATTTCTGCTTCCTCCACTCTTCCCAGTGCCTCCCCCCGCTCCCCGACCACCTCCCTCTGCCCAAACCCAGTGCTTCTCCATTTCCCTTCAGAAATAAACAGGCCTCCCAGGGAAATCAACACAATCGTATCAAGGCTGGTTGAGGCAATCCTGTATGAAGATGAGAAAAAAAGACCTAAGAGCAGAAAAAAGAGTCAGAGACAATCTCCACTCTCACTGTTAGGAGTCCTACATGAACATCAAGCTACACAACCATAACGTATATGCAAAGGAACTGCCTCAGACCCGTACAAGCTCCCTGGTTTTTTATTCAGTCTCTGTGAGCCCCAGTGACTCCTGCTTAGGTGATTCTGTGGGCTAGGTTGTCCATTGATTCTTTAATTCGTCTTTTAAGTAGGGAATTCTGACCCACATTCATAGCTGCACCATTCTCCACTCTCAGTCATATTTGGCCCTCCTTGCATCTCTGACATATATTTACCCTCAGTCACGACAGAGTAGAGCGACTCTGCCACCACCATCAAGCGAAACTAGATGCCGTGATTGAAGCGACATGTGACAAAGAATGATGAAAATTAGTCAAAGGGAAGCTACACTACACAAGGCCTTTTTAACCCACCAAAAAAGTTTGTAGTGCAACTCCTAGTTCAGAATACCGCCTTCAAGGGAAGGTCTTAATTCTTGCCAGCCTAGTTTACCCTGATCTCTCTTTAATAAGAATCCAATAAAAGAGTTCCCTGGGAGGAGCAGCCAGGCTGAGTTCAGTCCTGAGATAAAACAAACAGTTCAGAGACTTGTCATAGGTGAGCTTTACTTTTGATGTGTCTGTTCCCTGGAGTGTCAGAGGTGTCAGCAGCTCCTGGTCCTGGGCCAGACATCCTGTGCTGCCTGCTTTCACCCAGTGTGGAACATGTCTCTAAAAAAGGGGAGCCGATGGAGCTATTCACAATGTCTTAGATGCATAATGTTGATTATTTTTTAAAAAATAGCAAGATACCATCTATGTAAATTTTTAATTAAAATCTCAGGCCATAAGAAAATGAGAAAAAATACACAGCCAACCAAGAGATCATTAAGTAGCAGGTTGGTCGACTTAATACGTAAAAGTTAAGGGAGATTTTTAATGGAATTGATGGAGACAAGAACCACTTTTCCTCATACAGCAGGCAGATCCACAGACATCCTGGCTATTAGAGTTTCATATTTGAATTAAAAAAAAAAAAACATTAGGCAAAAGGAAATCTGGAAAGTCACACAAAAAATTTAAATGATTAATAAACACGAAAGCGTGAAACCTACAATTAAGGAATGAAAACTACTATAGCAGAAATTCAATAATAACTTTTTTACAATTATTCTTATTTTTGTCAAAGACAGAAGGAAGGGAACATTCTAATTTGCTGATAAAGTAAAAATTGGAAGGAGATTTTGAAAAACAAAATGATCTTATTTTGACACACACCTATTCAGTTATTATGAGACAATCAGAAATATGCTTAAAAATAAGCAAGCTTAAGTATGTGTGTGTGTTTGCTTATAAAAATAAAATGTTGCGAACCACCTTCTGCAAGCCAAGGGGAAACCAGGCCTCCTGTACAATCTACTGCCACTGGGGATTCATTTTATAAATGATGTTTTTCTCCTGTGTCAACAGTAAGTTATTATTTTTGATGCTCAGCGAAAAATGAAATATGTCCAGAGTGGGAGTGGAAACTTGAAATTGTTTTAACTTTATCAATTAGATTTTCTTTTTTTTTCTGCTTTGCTTCTCAGTTTATAAAACTTTATTTGATGATGTGTGTTTTTGTAATGCACTTCTACGGGTAGAATACTTCAAGGTTCAATGTGGAACCTGAGATAATACATACACCTTTGTGATATTTGCTTTTTGATTAAAAAAATTAAACTTGTAATCTTGTGAGTACTTTTCTCAAAGTTCATTCACAACATGTACCTTTCATATTAATTGTTTAAAACTCTATGTGTAAAATTATGTATTAAAAGTACTATTTGAGTTACGTTAAAATGTATCCAGTAATCTTTTAACATCTGCATAATGAAGTTCCCTGTATGTCTCAGATGCTCTTTTAGGCACAGCACATGCAGTTCTGTGTAGGGAGAATTGTATTTGTCTACACTCAGGTGCAGTCTAGAAGTGATCAGAATAGTAAACGAAAGGTTGTTAACTTTTGTTAAATAAAGGAGACAGATAAGTTAAAGAACAGGAATGCGGTATGTCTGGTGAAGAATAAGGTTAAGTTTGGAAAGGTCTAAGCAGAACTCCTTTACATGATATTTGTTAGAGTTGATTGTATGGTTGTGAGTCAGTGCTGTGTTCTGAGGAACAGTGTTCCAAAAGCACATAACATGAGAGCACCACAGCCTTCAGTAGGATTTCTGAGAAACTCCATAAATAACATAGAAGTCACTGAGACCAGAGCTAACTGAAGGCTTGCATTATAAAAGGATCCCTCCAGCTTCTGGGTTGTAAATGAAATGGGGGGAGACACACTTTGATGTCTCCTGGGGGATAAGAATGGTTTCAGGGATTCTGATGTGAGCAACTGGGCTAGTAAAGGAGGAGCAAGTTTGGATACACTTATTCTCATACATGGTAATTGTTAAACTTTGGCAGGATTATTAGATTTCCAATGGAAACATTTCATAGGTAGCTATCCATATAAGAATAAAGTCAGATTTCAAGAGGTAAAGTCTGCCTGTCACAGACTGTCAACAAATACATTGACATTAAAACACCATTGGGCTGAACAAGTTTTCTAAGGAGTAAATTAAAAAAAGAGGTCCAGGACTTCCCCTCTGACAGTCCTCCACTTAGAGGACACAGAAATGAGGGAAAAACAAAAGTCAGTGAGCACACATAAGGTTAAAAAAAAAAGCAAGGGAACAGAGCTTGTAGTGTTCTGTAAGGAAGGAGAACAGTGCTTGGAAGAAGAGACCAACTCTGAAAAAAAAATGAGTAAGGGTAAATCGCTGGGTTTAGGAATCAATACTAATCCATATAGATGGGTAGATAGCTGTATATGGGATGAAAGTTCTGTGTGTAATTGGTTGCTTGTTTATATATATATATATATATATATATATATATATATATATATATGGTAACAACTAAACAAGTATTATGTGAACTGTATAAAAACATGTCTTAAGTAAAACCTAATTTATTGACAAAAGTATTTAGAAAGTTATTTTCAAAAACTAAGATAATTTGATAACTAATGTCATAGTATTGAGTAATCATTTTTTCTAAATATAGAATTTGAATACAATTCTTCCTATGGTGGAAGAAAAGACTACTTAGAAAACTTAAGTTTCTATTGGTCTTTAAAGTAATATGAACTTATCTTGCAAAGTGTGTGTGTCTGTGTGATTACATCATTGTTCAAACACCATTAGGCTGGACTTACACAATGGAGAGTGTTTATGATGTCACTTGAAAGTTTAAATAATATTATAGCACCACCATCACTCACATGGCTTGGCACTGACAGGAGCATCATTATATACCCCATGAGATATTTGTTTCATGTGATGGTTAATATTCACTGTCAACTTGATTGGCTATGAAATCACCTAGGACACATACTTCCAGATATGTTTGGAAGGGTGTTTCCAGAACGGTTTAATAAAATAATTAAAAATTAAAAAAAGACTCATCCTGAATATGGGTGACATTATCCCATAGTCTGGGGTCTGAACCGAATTAAAAGAGGAAGCCAACCTCTCATCAACATCGTCTGTGCTTCCTGACTGTGAACACAATATGACAAGCTATCTCAAGCTCTAATACCCTGTGCTCTGACATAATAGGCTATAAAACTAAACTGTAAACCAAAGTAAATATTTTCTTCCTCAAGTTGCCTTTGTCAGCAATAAAAAAAATGTAAAAATGTAAATAGAACATCTCACATTACTTTAATGTTGATTCTTTAAAAATCAGATTGTTGTGGAGACAGGGTTATAAACGTATTCTTTCTGTAACAGGCAGAGCACAATAATCATTGTATAAATTTCACCTATCTTAACTGTGTTACAGATTTCTAAATGGTAAAATTCCAAAGATGCTCCTGAGGTATAAAGTTTAAAGCTTATACATTTTGAAACAAGCATCTTGTGAATCTCAGTTAGGGAAGTTATATGGCCTATGAGTCAATTTCCTTGTCTATAAACAACCCTCAGTATACTGAAGACTTTACAAGATACGGGCAGTCTACCTGTGTCCTGGGGGATACATAACATTCCCTGTTTCTGTTTAGGACACTAAATCCTATGACATATGTGAACTTTAACTTTTTCTGTATTGGTAATTCTACAGAATGAACAGAATGTTTGTAGATTGTGTTACATTTGGGAAAGAGGATGCAACAAGGGGCTGGGGCAGTGGAGATGAAGACAGAGACAAAAAGAGATTCTCGATTTCTTTAAAAAAGAAAAAAATGGTTCACGGGATTACAGTGTGACAAGTATAACATTTGTGCATTAAGCCTGAAGATTGGAAGCTGAGGGAAGGACCCATGATTCTGTCTAAGATCAAAGGTTTAGCTTACAGAGTTCCCTGCTCTTGTGGGAAGAACCATCTTGCAGTCAGTTAAAGTCTCTCAGGTGTGAGGCCTACCATGTCTTTAGGGTCAATCTGCTTAGTTCAAATTCCACTGATTTGTGTGCGGTTTCTCACTCAAATCATTCTCTCAAGAACATCCAAAATACATTTTAAATATATATCTAGTGAATATGGCTTTTCCAGGTTAACACGTGAATTTAGCTCTTACATCTCCAGTTTAATGTAAGCAATGTGAATATATGCCTATTCGAAGCTTCCCCGTGCCAGAAACTAGGAAGTCTACTGAAGTCTACTGCCTTTTCTCATTAATCCTCAAGTCATGGCCTTCTTAATAAATCACATCCATCCCATCCTCCTCTGAGCTCTGATCCAGCCTTCCTTGCCTTGGTTCGCCCTGCTGTCTGCTCTGCCTTTTACTAATACAACAACAGCAGCTCCCTGAAGTAGCCTTTCTAGACTCAAATAGCTTTGGAGACTACAAAACTATTCCAGAAGAACTGAGGACAACATGATTAAACTTCCTTCACCTTCTTCCCATCTCTTTTTTTCTTTCATCCATCCTTCCTCCATTTTCTTGGTATCTTTACCAAAGTCAAACATTTTTGCTTCTCTTTTTGCATCCCACTCTGCCCCACAAAGAAAATTGTGCCAGGCTTTGACTCCCAGGTTCTATATAAAAGAAGCAGTATTTATAAATTTTCATAATTTTATGAGTACCAACTAAGACCGCTTAGTTGAAAAAAAAAAGGTTATTCTTTTTCACATAATTCTCCTCTTCATTAATTTGACCTTTTCACTGAAAAGTCATGTTCTCTAATGTTAAGGAGTACCACGAATTTCCCCCAGGAAACTCAGGGTCAGACACTTAAAACATTCTAGTCTACTTTTGTGCGTCTGAAGCTCTACTGGAAGTCAACACAGCAGGATATTTACCAAAGCATTGTTACCAGATGAATACCTGTATACACACACACACACACACACACACACCTCATTACTAAAACAAGTTCTATTGCTTAACTATTTTCCCTTGGTCAGGTAACTTCGTTGATCTTAGCCTAATTCACAAATTTGAATCATAAACATCTGACAAGGCAAGAAAGGTTTTAGTACAGTCAACTACAATCAGCCATGCAAGCCAAGTTCCCCTGACTTCAGGGAAGTCATTCAATGGAATAGATGACAATGGGAACCATCCCACCCATACAATCCTGTTTGAACAAGACAATAAATGTAAGTCATTTGGGCCATGCCATTCAAATGCAGTTTCTTTAAATAACAAATACAGTTTCTTCAAAAAACTGTTCAAGGCTTCAGACAGGAATCTGACATTAGGCTAGAACAAAGACATAATTTCAGGCAGGAATTTAAATTTTAGGCTAGAACAAGGAAGTAGGCTTCAGACATGAAAATGATTTTGAGTAGGACAGGAAAGTTGGCTCAGATATTTTGATCATCCTGATAAGCACTTAGAAACAGTGATAACAGGAGTGTTCACGTAATTGAGTTTAATGCCTTGCTTTTTCCTTGTCTATTTGTGTTTATTATATTGCTTGTTCCTTGGCTATTTGCATCTATTGTATTGCTAGACCCTCAACCTAGAACTGACTTTAATATATGCATGTAATTAAAATGTCATAAAAGCAAAAAGGGGGGATAGAATAGGGAGTTCTAGGGAGGGGAAATGGGGAAAGTGGATGACATCTGAAATGTAAATAAATAAAATATCAAAATAATTTTAAAGACTATTCAGAATAGTCTCTGAACATATACAGTTTTTTTTCTAACTTCTTCCTTAGACATAATGTGTTTAAGACATAAATGATAATTCAGATTATTGTGTAAGTACAGAGAACATAAAAAGGTGAAAGCTTAGAAATCTAAATTTACATACTAAAAATAAATTGTTAATCTGCCTTAGTTTGTATTTTATAATGCATATAAATTATAAGATATATTAATCATCCTTATTCTATATTTTATAATATATTAATATTCCTTATTTTTATTGTGTCCATTCATGTTTTACATTTATTATTTAATTGCACTCATTCCAGAAAACTGAGAGGCAACAACCATTGAGGATCAGTGTATTCTTCATGATGCTTCCTTACACATGCAGTGATATTTGATTTCTAAGAGGCATAAGACAGGAAGGCTAGCTATGTGGTTTATGTATTGAGTTGGGTATGGCTCTGCGTTAAAGGCTTAGCCCTCTTTTTATGAATCTGTGGCCCCTCTGGGTATTTATCCTATTATATTTTTTCAAGAAAATGTCATGTCTGACCACAAGGAATCATAATGAACACTGATGAAACTAAAAGACATCACCAAGTGTTGCCTGACATACCTATGGCAATCACTATCTTCTCTGCCACATGCCAAGAAGAAAATTACAGAAGAAAAACTAGATTTTGTTCTAGTAAACTAGATGTACCTAGCAAATATCAAATAGTGTGAAACTCCATTAAGCATAAAAAGGGAATCTGCTATATTCTGAAATTCTTTTAGAACCATTTTTCAATCTAATAACTGTTTTAACATACCAAACAAGGAATTTCATAAAGCAATGAAACAGAGAATAAGATAATGCATTGGTTAAGGAATGGAGAAGCTCTCATAAGGGACTTTGGACTTTTACACAGTGTTGAGACTAGAAAGAACTATGGGAACCTCTGAAGTTAGACTGCATGCGTTTTTCATTGTGATATGGCAACAAGCCTCTGGGAGCCAGAGAGTGGGATGTGGTGGTGGGAATAAGAATGACCCATGTAGATTCCTATTTGGTTCCCAGTTGTTAGAACTGTCTAGGAAGGATTAAGAAGTACAGCATTGTGACCTTGTTGAAGAAGTTTTGTCACTGAAGATCTTTGATGTTTCAAAAGTCCATGTCAGGCCAAATTTCACTCTGTAGTACATTTGAGCATATGTGCATGGTTGTGTGTGTGTGTGTGTGTGTGTGTGTCTGTCTGTCTGTCTGTCTGTATGTCTGTCTGTATGTCTGTGTGTATCTGTGTGTGTGTGTGTGTGTGTGTGTCTGTGTGTGTGTGTTGTCGTTTGTGGATCATGATGTTAACTCTCAGCTCTCAGCTACTGCTAAATTGACTTACCTACTGCCTACTGCCTACTGGCATTCACATCACCATGATGATCATGGTCTAACCCTCTGAAACTGTAACCTAGCCTCTAATTAAAAGTGTTCCTTTACTAAAAAACAAAATAAAAGAAGAAGAATTAAGAAACAAGTTAGAATGAATTAACTTTTCACAATGCTGTCCATCCAACAGGGCAGCTATATTGAATTGGTTTGGCTACAGTTCAGTAGATTACAAGAAAAAGGTTAATCAATGCCTTTTTGAACTGAGACTCAATGTTCAAACAAGAAGCAGAAGCCCTGGCAGCCTGAAGGAATATAAAAGGTGATAGCAGCTCTCTTAACTTGAGTTATGATTGTTTCTATAATGTGTATTTTAACAGGATAAAACTTGGTCACTCAGATGTAAAAGGTGATGTGTTTGTAGGGCCTGGACATATATGTATACTGCTGATGCTTTTGAGTCTCTGTAGAGTCCTGTTTTCAATAACACAAGACCTGAAACATCCCAGCCTATCATTTACCCGAATAACAGGAGAAAACTAATCAAATGCTGTATAAAAGGTCAAGAAAATCTATCAAGACCTTATGGTTTCAGACTTATAAAAATAACTATTTCACCAAAAAGAAATGGTGGATCCTTTACATGAATGCAGGATTTATTGGCTTCCTATGCTCTACTGTGATTTAGCCTCCTATTCTGTCACAAAGAACTCAAGGATCTGTGTGGATATTGTTGTTTATGAAAATAAAATAAATTGGTGTGTTGTGCGCATGCATGTGTTCATTTGTGTATGTGTGTGTGCCTGTGTGTGTTCATGTGTGAACATATGCCTGCATGTCTTCATATGTGTGCATGTGTGTGTGCAGGTATGAACATGTGTGTGCACATGGAGTGTGCATGCATGTGTGTGCATGTATGAACATGAACATACGCAAAGGGTCTATGTGGGTATGAGTACATGTGTCCACTTGTGTGCATGTGTCTATACACATGTGTGAGCATGTGAAAATATTCATGCAAATAGAGGTGTGTATGCATGTGTTCACCTGTGTGTATGTGTGTGTGCATGTGTATACAAGTAAAAAAAATATACATACTCAGTGTGTGTGCATGTGTGTGTGTGTGTGTGTGTGTGTGTGCTCGCACACATATCCATGCTATAAAGAACCAATGTTACTATGTAAATAGTAAGTATGGCTCAGGTCTTCTGTTAGGAGGAAGAAGGCCTCACAAAATACCCAGAAGACAGATGTCACACTAAAATCAGAAGAAAATAAGGTCTATCAAGGCAAAATAAGTAACAGCAAGGGCTCTCCAAATAGAATAAGGAGTATTTTTAGCCTACTGTTGTTCATTTACTTATGAATTACCAGAAAAAATAAAGTACATCTGTTTCAGTTCATTGTATACCTCAACCATTTTTAGGGATACACTCTCTTTCATGTCAATACATAATATTGTTTAAATTATTATTTTTAATTTTCATTTGTATTGAAAATAGATTCTTCTCTCATTCAATAGATTCTGGACCACAATTTCCCCTCCCTCCATTTTCCAGATGCCTCCCTACTTTCCCTCTTCCCCAGATCCACTCCCCCTTCATTTTCTCTTCAGAAAAGTGCAGGCTTCCAACAGTCAACAGCCAGACAGGACAAAACAAAATACTATTTTTAATATTTATTTTTTTATTTTATTTATTTATTTTATTGGAGTTTGAATGCTTGTGCACCATGTGTATAACTGATATCCATGGAGGACAGAAAAAGGTGTTGGATCTCCTGGAACTGAAATTATAGATAGTTGTAAGACACTGTGTATGTGCTGAGAAATGAACCAGAGTCCTCTTCAAGAACAGTAAGTGTTCTTAGCCACTAAGGTCTTGTTCTAGCCAATAAAAGTTTGTTTTCTGAAACACATTTATTTAAATCTCTGGATTTAATTCATTTCATACTTTGACATCATGCTGTAATGTTCTGGCCTTGGCTATGTGGATCTATTTTCAATAATATACCCAGATCTGCTGTGGATGTTAAAATGTCCTATGTATAGTGAGATATTGTATATGAATTTGTTTAAACAAGTGAAATATACTCTAATTCATAAAATAATTATTTACTAAAAATCTCGGGTAACATTTCTAAAATAATTTCTTTCACTAAGTAATTAGTCTATAAAACACAAAAACAGAAAAAGAAAATGGAAGTAAGAAACATTCTATCTCCTAGTGGTTTGCACTAAAGACATTTACATATGATTAATTCCAAATGGACTTAGTAATAAGTTGTAAACACACAGACACAGACACACACACACACACAGACACACACACACACTGATAATAATTAAAGAGAACAACCCTTAGGTAGAGGAAGTAATAGGAGAGTTTGGGAAGGATTATATAGTTAGTGTTCATGTACAAAGGTCTCAAAAAATCATAAAAAATAAATTTTCTACTCAATGTCTCAAAACTGGGGCAACCTGCTCCCCTTTCCCTGTCCTTGGGGAAACAACTGCCAGCCTAGAGACATTTGCCAAAACTAATTGTGAGAATTATTAGTTGCTACTAATAGATAAAGTCTGAAGAAAGCTGGTGATCATCCCACACATACATTTGACAATTCAACAAAGAACTAACTTACAGGTTTAGAACCTTGCTGTTTGCAAATACTTGTCTAAAGGCGGATCATGAAAAGATACCTTGACAATGCATGAGACTTCCACCAGACTGCGGGTCACCCTTAAAACACAGTAGCTTGACTGGGGTGTTTTATGAATCTCAATGAAGAAGACAGTATTGATCTACTTACTAGGACAAGTTTGTGATGCTCTGGGTGCATTACATTGCTTTTTGAACAAAAGTACCAAAAGCTTCTCTAGATGGTCTCAGTTGACCCCATAACACAGTCTATAAGTTTACAGGGATAAAGAGTCCCCCGAACACATGAAGACTCTCTTTCCATTGTCACACAGAAGTCTATTTTCAATCTTTAACATTACTTAGTGTACTATGCACTTTTTGTAAAAAAAAAAAAAAAGAAAGAAAGAAAAAGAAAAACAAAACAAAAACCAAAGTTGGGAGTACATTCTCCAAAAAGAGAATACACTGAGATAGCTATTCTTTTTTAATAATTTTTACTTATATGGTTTTTATAAGTTTGCTATGGCTTCATATTGTACAGATGCACATAGATTAGTCAATCTTGTGGTTAAAATACAATATAAAATACACTTTATCTTTATGAACTCATTCATAATTATTCTATAAGTTTTTTTAATTGAATTAACAGTTTGAACTTATCTCAATTTTCCTATGCTGTATACTTCCATACACTAAAATATACCTGATAAATATCTGCTATACTCATATTTTTCTAACTTTATTTAATCTTTGAAACTTTCACACAGATATACAGGTAGACAACAAGTTTGATCATTTCCACACCATACCTCCCAACTTCAACTTGCCCCTGTGTCACCATGGTAGTTCCTTCCCAACTTAATGCCTTTTTTTATTTTTTCATTTAAATTTTTATTGGTTATTTTATTTATTTACATTTCAAAAGTCATCCCCCTACCTAGTTTCCTCTCCAGAAAACCCATATCCAACCCCCTTTCGCCCTGCTTCTATGAGGGTGCTCCCCGACTCATCCACCCATGCCCTCCTGAACACCCTAGCATTCCTCTGCATTGAAGCATTGATCCTCATCAATGGGAAGACCAAGGTCCTCTCCTCCCATTGATGCCAGATAAGACCATCCTCTGCTACATATGCAGCTGGAGCCATGGGTCCCTCCATGTGCATTCTTTGGTTGGTGGTTTAGTCTTTGGGAGCTCTGGGGGGGGCGGATCTGGTTAGTTGATATTGTTGTTCTTCCTATGGAATTACAAACCCCTTCAGCTCCTTCAGCCCTTTCTCTAACTCCTCCATTGGGGTTCCAGTGATCAGTCCAATGGTTGGCTGCGAGCATCAGCCTCTATATTTGTCAGGCTCTACCAAAGCCTCTCAGGAGACATCCATATCAGGCTCCTGTCAGCAAGTACTTCTTGGCATCAGCAACAGTGACTGGGTTTGATGGCTGCATATGTGATAGATCCCCAGGTGCTCTTTCCCCCAGTCTCTGCTCCACTCTTTGTCCCTGTATTTCCTTTAGACAGGAGCAATTCTGGGTTAAGATTTTGAGAAGGGTGGGTGACCCCATCCCTCAACCATGGGCCATGCCTAATCTCTGGATATGGTCTGTACAGGTTCTATCTCCTTTTTCTTGGGTATTTCAGATAATGTCATCCCTGTTGGGTCATGGTAGCCTCTTGCTTTCCTGATGTCTTAGACTTTCTGTTGGCTATTCCTGGTCCCTCATTCTCCAATGCTACTTCTGTTCAATTTCCTGACCCTCTGTATATCTTCCCTGTCTCCTCCCACACCTGATACTATCTCCTTTTTTTTCCTCTTCTCCTTCTCACTTCCTCCCAAGTCCCTCACACCCTCTACCTACTATGAGTATTTTGTTCCCCCTTCTAAGTAGGATTGAAGCATCCACATTTTGGTCTTCCTAATTCTTGAGATTCATATGGTCTGTGAGTTGTATCATTGGGTATTCTGAGCTTTTTGCCTAATAATCACTTATCAGTGAGTACATACCATGTGTGTTCTTTTGTGGCTGTGTTACCTCACTCAGGATATTTTCTAGTTCCATCTATTTGCCTGCGAATTTCATAAAGTCATTGTTTTAATGGCTGAGTAGTACTCCATTGTGTAAATGTACCACGTTTTCTATATCCATTCCTCTGTTGAGGGACATCTGGGTTCTTTCCAGCTTCATGCTTTTATAAATAGGCTGCTATGAACATAGTGGAACATATGTCCTTGTTATATGTTGGAACAACTTTTGGGTATATGCCCAGGAGTGGTATAACTGGGTCTTCAGGTAGAACTATTTCTAATTTTCTCAGGAACCACCATATTAATTTCCAAAGTGGTTGGACCAGCTTGCAATCCCACTGGCAATGGAGGAGTGTTTCTCTTTCTCCACACCCTCGACAGCATCTGCTGTCACCTGAGTTTTTGATCTTAGTCATTCTGACTGATGTGAGGTGGAATCTCAGGGTCATTTTGATTTGCATTTCCCTGATGACTAAGGATGTTGAACATTTCTTTAGGTGCTTCTTAACCATTGGAGCTTCCACAGTAGAGAATTTGTTTTTAAGTAAGCTGTTGTTATTTTTTTTTAACACACTGATCCCAGTAAAGTTTGCCCATATTAGCAGTGGCATGAGATACACTAATAGTTTTTACAATTAAAACCATTTTTCTCACTACAAATGATATTCTTCTATTCTTAAACATCAGTGAATCATTATATGAAAATAACACCACTATGTTACGAGAATGTCCAATGCTAGTTCTCTTCTTTTTACTGGTTATTTACATTTTAAATATTGTCTCCTTCCTGGTTTCCCCTCTGCAAACTTGACATCCTATCCCCTCCCCCTGCCTCTATGAGGGTGCTCCTCCATCCACTCACCCACTCCAGGGTTACCACCCTAGCATCCCCCTATGCTGAGGCACAAAGCTTCCATAGGACCAAAGGCCTCCCCTTCCATTTTGCCATCCTCTCCACATATGCAACTGGAGCCATGGGTCCCTCCATATGTATTCTTTGGTTGATGATTTAGTCCCTGAGAGTTCTGGGTGGCCCAGTTAGTTGATATTATTGTTTTTCCTATGGGGTTACAATCCCCTGTAGCTCCTACAATCCCCTAACTCCTCAATTGGGGTCCCCATGCTCTCAGTCCAATGGTTGGCTGAGAGCATCCACATCTGTATTGGTCTGGCTCTGGCAGAGCCTCTCAGGGGACAGCTATACCAGGCTCTTGACAGCAAGTGCTTCTTGGCATTAGCAATAGTGTCTGTATTTGGTGTCTGTATATGGGATGGATCCCTAGGTGGGACAATCTCTGGATGGCCTTTCCTTCAGTCTCTGCTCCACTCTTTGTCCCTGCATTTTCTTTAGTTATCTAAATTGCTCTTATGAGCAATTCTGGGTTAAAATTTTTGGGATAAGTGGATGATCCAATCCCTCAACCGGAGGCCATGCCTAACCAATGGATATGATCTCTACAGGTTCTATCTCCCGTTTGTTGGGTATTTCAGATAAAGTCATCTCCATTGAGTCCTGGGAACCTCTTGCTTCCCTGGCATCTGGAACTTTCTAATGGCTACCCCCAGTTCTCAATCCCGTGCTACTATACACCTCAGTTCAATTCCCTGACCCTCTGCGCTTCCCCCCTGTCTCCTCCCATACCTGATTCTGCTCACCTTTTCCTTCCCCCTCTTCGCTCCCTCCCAGGCCCCTCCCTCCCTCTATCTCCTGTGATTATTTTGTTCCCTCTTCTAAGAAGTACTGAAGCATCCACACTTTGGCCTTCCTTCTTCTTGAGCTTCATATGGTCTGTGAGTTGTAATGTGGGTATTCTGAGATTTTGAACTAATATCCACTTATCAGTGAGTACATTGCATGCACAATGTACTCACTGATAAGTGGATATTAGTTAATTCTATTCTAATAGCTAAGCTAAAACTATATCCCAAACACTTTTACTTTTAAATGCAACTTGTAAAATTGTTCAGTAATTCAAACATTAGATTTATGTCAATAAAATGCTAGAAAGAGCTTGCCATTTAAATAGTTGAGTTAATCTCAGCTCCTTGATAAAATCTCTGCTGCACTTGATTGCCATTCCATTGGACAGAACATCTCACAGAGAATCGCTATGAAATGCCCAATGAATAAATGCTAATCCACATGAGCGGACTGGCATCATATACTAGTCAAATAGCTGTTTCAAAATCATGTCAGGCTTAGTGGTTTATGTCTGTCATCTCAGCAAGGAATTTAATGGGCAAAAAAAGTAATGTGAGTTTGAGCCCAGCCTGGGCTACACTGAGTGAGAATCAGCTCAGTCTAAGCTGCAGTGTGGGTGCAGGGAACTTTTCTCAACAGACATGAAAGGAAGAGGAGAAAAATGGAAAGGGGGACTAAAGAGACAGAAGGAAGGAGAAAAGGAGGGAGCAAAAGGGAGGAGATAGGAGAAAGAGGAGGACAGATAGATTTAATGCAAAAACTTGCAGAATCAGTTGGTGAGCCCTGATAGATAAGGAATGCCTGGTTAGAGCTGTATGCATCTAGATACTCAAATTGAGTGAAATACAGTAAATGTACTTGCTGCTATTGCAAATTACCATCAATGCTATGTAGCATATACATGGACACAATGCAAATATTTAATAGGGACATACAAAACTTGGAAAATAAATAGCTTCTAAGCTTATAGCATGGTGGCTTTCAACCTATGGATAGCGACCTCTTTGATAAACTTATATCTCCAAAAATATTTACATCACCATTCATCACAGAGGCAAAATTACAGTTATGGAGTAGCAAAGAAAAGCTAACTTTATGGGCGGGGTCACTACAGCATGAAGAATTGTATTAAGACCACTATTTAGAGTATTGTTAATTAAATGGTATCCTGGTGATTGGAAAAATAAGCGTGTACATTTCCCCAGAATGTCTTAATGAATGCTCAAGAATAAAATGTAAAACTAGAAAAACCCAGAAGACTTTAAAGAACAAATCATAGCAAAGACTATTCTCAGAGTGGGACTGTAGGTCCTTGTATATGGGTCAAGGGGGGTTCTGGCCCAGTGACTGATATCCCAGCTCACAGTAAGTGACTATTGGCAGTCAGTTAGAAAAGCTTCTGCATGTATAAGCCCATTGTTCCAGGATGGCAAATGTAAGCCACACTGCTGCCAATATTAAGAATGCTGATAGCCACAAAATCTAGCAACAGTGTAATATGACTTTTTACAAGAATCTATTCAATCTTTTGTTGGGAAGGAATTAAATGTACAAAGATGTTGGGAAAAACTTCCTCCCCATTACGATGCTCAGTGACTTCCAAAAAAAGGTAAATTTAATCAAGCTCTTCCCCTTCAGACTCAAGGAACTCTGCAGAGGAAGAGGCGGAGAGAATGTGAGCATCAGTGCAGATGGAGGCACCAAGGAAACAAGGCCTTCTAGACAAAACGGAACTGAGGCGCATATGAACTCAGAGACTGTAGCAACAAGCACAGCGCCTTCACTGGTCTAAGCCAGATGAGATCTCAGTGCTGAACAGGGAGGTAGACACAAGTCCCCAACCCCAGTCCAGAAGCTATCTCCAATAATATCCACCCACAAATAAAATATAGTTGTTTCTCCCCCAAGGAAGTCTCATTGGATCTACAAACCATACTTTTAACATCAGCCCTCATGCCTACCAGTAGATGGCCAATACAAAACACACTTGATGGCATTCTGGAGGGTCTTTTGTCTCATGAGTCTTTGTCTGGGCTTTTTGGTTTAAAACGTATATGTCCTTTAGTTATATATTATGGTTTCTGATTTTGAGGTTTTATGAAATTTCTGTCTTTGAAAATGTGTGTGTCTGTACGTCAGTTTGGATTTCTTGTGCTTTTGCTCTGGCTCTGGTTGGTTGGTTGGTTGGTTGGTTGGTTGGTTGGTTGGTTGGTTTTATCCTACTCTGGTTTGTTTGTTTGGTTGGTTGGTTGTTGTTTGTTTTAGATGCCTATTTGCTTTCTAATGTAAGACAGCATGAAAAGGTGTTCATTTGGGTGGGTTGGGAGGTGGAAAGATATTGTAGAAGTTAGGGGAGGGAAACCATGATCAGAATATACTGTATGAAAGTTTTTTCCATTTTAAAAATATGAAGTTAGGTTATAAGATTTTCTGCTACCTACACATCAACTAACTCATATTATATCATATCATATATTATTATATTATTATATTACAATTATATTATACTATATTATATTTCCAAAGTAGAAACAAATGATCTTTACCATTTAAAATACTTTTATAAGTATTCATGTATTAGGGACTCCCCTACTGATGCTTTTAAAGTGAACACCTTGACAAACACGAAGTGGTGGGCAGAGCATTTGTCTTCAGGGTTGGGAGTGAGATTGTCACCTGAAGAAAGAGCTTTCTACTCCTGCTGCTGCAGAGTCTAAGGTTTAGACATAAAGAAACATTACCTAAAAGATGAATTTCTGCACAAGTAAGGCAATCACATATGCTAACCATTTCAAAATTAGCATCTCAGTGAAACACTAATTTGTATTAAGTTAAAATTCTAATGTCATGACAGGCAAATGACCTGCATTCTCTCCTTTGAAAGACAGTGAAAAGAATTGTGCTGGCGGGTTAATTTTTGTGTAATTGCTTAATAATAAATACATTTAAATTCTGGTTGAACATGGTTTTAAAAAGAAGCCAGTAACCAAATTAGCACTTTTCTACTTTCATGAAAAGGACGCATGTCCAAAAAGAATCAGGCTTTCCCTCATGGCAGAATCTCAGAACTAAGCATGCATTTTCAAAATGCAAGCCCAGTAAAATAAAGTTATAAAATTGAGAAAACTTGGGTTTTAAATCTTGCCCTACTGTTTGAGTGACCCAGAACCAATTACAATATTCTTTTGGCCCTTGGTGCTCTCATTTATAAAATGGAGTAAAGAACAATCTTATAGTTTTGAGGTGGAGAGTAATTGAAATATTACATAAACTATACATAGCCTCATAGGCAAATGTTGAAAATTACTAAAGCCACTGGCTGCCTTCATTCTAACCTAATGTTCCTAGAATATATTGTCATGAAGATGATTCTACAAGTGTTAAGGTTTCAAGAGAGCAGCTTGCCTAATTTATCTATAAGATTGATTTTAGGTATTCCATGATTAATATAAATAAGTCAACCTTTCTCTAAAATGTAATAACACTGAAAATGTATAACTCCTTCCAAAACAATACGGATAAAATCACAAATGGCTGACCACATTAAAAGTTTAGCAAATTGATTTTGAGTGGACCAGGAATATAATGACATTTTCAACTATCAATGCATTGAGTTGCACTCCTAATTATCCTTAGAGGCATACAGCCCATACACTGAAGGTTAGACATAGCTGATAGACAGTCACATTGGAACTGAATTATTTGCTATATGCTCCTCTTTGCTAGTAAGTAATGGGGACCACATGTTACTTCTTACTGCCACCCAATATGTATTATTAGCATCTTAACTATTCTTAGCTCACTTAGATGAAGAAACTATGTGTTTACTTTTCCATTTTTTTTCTTTTTTTCTTTATTTCTTCACTTTATCCTGATCACTGTCTATCCTCCCTCCTCCTCCTCTCACAGTCCCTCCCTCAGTTCCTTCCCTCTCCCTCAGTCCCTTCCTACCCTCCCATTCTCCTCCAAGAGGGTGGAGCACCCCAAAGTTATCCCCCCCCCATCCTAGCACATCACGTTTCTGCAAGTTCAAGTGTTTCCTCTCCCACTGAGGCCAGACAAGACAGCCGAGTCAGGAGAATGGATTCCACAAACAGGCAATAGCTTTACGAATAGCCCCGCTCTAGTTGTTCAGGACTCACATGAAGACTGAACTGAACATCTGCTACATATGTGTGGGGCTTAAGTCCAGCCCGTGTATACTGGTTAGTGAGCGGTTCAGTCTCTGAGAACCCCCATGGGAGGCTCTTTGATCTTCCTGTGGAGTTCCTTTCCCCTTCGGGGCCATTGTTCCTCCCCCTCAACTCTTTCTTATGAGTCCCAAAGCTCCATCTAGTGTTTGGCTGTAGGTATCTGCATCTGTCTGAGACAGCTGTTAAGTATAACCTCTCAGAGGAAAACTATGCTAGGCTTCTGACTGCCAGCATAACAGAATAACATTAATAGTATCAAGAACAAGTGCTTGCCCATGGGATGGGTCCCTAGTTGGGCCAGTTACTACTTGGCCATTCCCTCAGCATCTGTTCCATCCCCCATCTCAACATTTCTTATAAGCAGGATAAATTTTGGGTCAAAAGTTTTGTAGGTGGGTTGTTGTCTCTATTGCTCCACTGGAGTTCCATATTCCTACTGCTGTGAATCCCAGCTAAGGTCACCCCCATTGATCCTTGGGTGGCTCTCATACCCCAGGTGTCTGGCACATCTTTCAGATGTCTCCCAACGGCTACTGATTTCCATTCATTATCATGGACATCTGGCCATCTTTCCTGTCCCTTCCCACACTTAATCATTAACACTCCTTATTCCTCTCTCCAGTTCCCTCCCCCCATCTGCCTCTTATGACTATTATATTGCCCTCTCTGAGTGATATTCAAGCCTCCTATCCTGAGTCTTCCTTCTTGTTTGGCTTCTTTGGGTTTGTGGAGTGAAGCAGGAGTATCGTGTATTTTATGGCTAATATCTACTTATCAGTGAATACATACCATGTATGCCCTTTGAGGACTGGGTTACTTCACTCAGGATAATAGTCTCAAGTTCCATCCATTTGCCCACATAATTTATGATATCTTTGTTTTTAATAGCTGAATAGTAGCTGTACCACATTTTCTTTATCCATTCTTCAATTGAGGAACATCTAGGTTGTCTCCGGTTTCTGTCTATTATGAATAAAGCTGCTATGAACATAGTTGAGCAAGTGCTTCTGTGATGCTTTTAAGTTTTAGATGTTGGAGATGGTATTTGACCTTATAAAAAGTCAGTTTAATAAAATAAGGAATTAATTAAAATTGAAAATCAAAGTTAATTTCATAGAAGATAGAACACCAGCCACTAAGAGGCTCAAGAAAGTAGAGAGGAAGGAGGATAAAGAAAGTATGTATACCAATTTCTAAAATATAATTACATGGTAGGTGATTACGAAGAATCAGAACATTTTATTAGAACTACGATGGAGAAATTTGAGGCTTCCCAATATAAAGAAAAAAACTGATGCTTGAGGAGATTAGAAATGCTCTTTACCCTGGTTTTTAATCTTCACACAATGTATACAAGTATTAAATTATCCCACCATACTGTGTAGAACTATGCAATTATTGTACACCAATTAAGAACAAAAAGAAGTCAGCTTGGCACTACACTTTCAAACAGAATTAAAATTCAGACAGAATCAAAATTGTCTATTACCTTATACTCTAAACATTTCACACCAGCAAAGAAATGACAAAAAGAAATATTAAATACTTCTCCCATCATTTTCTATACAGCACATCAAGTGACAGGGTTAAATAAAAGCGATGACAAAGGACACTTCTAAACTGCTTTGTGAATGGAAAATGTTTTAGCACAAATATCACCTATTAGTCAATTATAGCATTTGAAAAGACTCTGACCCTGAATAGTCATGGATTTATTTTAGTACATCTTTCTTTAACATCTTCTACACAATAGGCCTTGAAATTACCTTTGAATAAAGGCAAGGATGATGTGAAGGGAGATAATATAAGAATAAGACGAGGTTGGAAAACATATTAGTCATCATTTGAAGCAGCATGAAAAACTTGAAAAAATAAACAGTAGTTTTCTTTTTCTTCTATGTTTTTGTAAATATGTGTGTATGTGTATGCAAGTAGGCATGGTCTATTTGTGGGTGGTGTAAGGGCATATGGGGGACACACACATCTATGTGGCTGTCTTAGTTAGGGTTTTTATTTCAGTGAAGAGACACCATGACCAAGGCAACTCTTATAAAGGACAACAGGTTTAGAGCTGAAGTCCGTTATCATCATGGCAGAAAGCATGGCCAGTGTCCAGGCAGACAAAGTGCTGGAGAAGAAGCCAAGAGCCCTACATCTTGATCCAAAGGCATTCAGGAGGAGTGTCTTCTAGGCAGTTAGGAGAAGCCTCTCAAGCCCAGCCCCAAATGACACACTTTTTCCAATGATACAACACCTACCCCAGCAAGGCCACACTTCCTAATAGTGCCACTCCCTGGACCAAGCATATTCAACCCACTACAGTAGCCATGTCGAGACCAGTCAAAAACTTTGATGTCTTGTCCTGTCCCTCTTCTTATCCCTGGATACAGGGTCTCTTACCGATATTGGAGCTATGTTGCAAGCCCTAGAGATCCTTCACAGGGCCACCACTGGCTTTTTATGTGGGGTCTGGGGATCTGAACTCAGGTCTTGGGTAACAAGTGATCTTCCCAACTGAGCAATCTCCCCAGCCAAGAAGTAAAATACCTAATGTATTCAAATCATATGTCCTGTAGATGAAACATGAACTCAAGATTTTCACATTTCAAGACTTAGGGAAAGTATATGTGACTTTTAATATTTAGTTGTCTTCAAATTTCTTACAGATAGACCACACCAGGTGTAAGGAGAATAAAGGACAACTGTGTCATAATTTTAGCATCCTTGTGTCCAGCCTTCACCGAATGATTAAGGCTCTGCAATTCTAGAATACATTTACCAGGGGGATGTCCTGAGCTCTTTGTCAGCTCAAATGAATGCTGTGAGCAGATAAGCACATTAAATGACCGTCATTATATTCGTGCAAATCAATACTTTATTTGGTCTTTTAGATGCAGGTGCACAAATAGCACTCTCTCTATTTCTTGTTATCCCTAATCAGCATTGCATATGCAGTGGCTAAAGCAGTGGGTATAATGAAGTTGTATCAAGCATTTTTCCAAGACTGTACTACTGCCATCATTAGGGCTTTGCTAAACAGAAGAGCTTGTTGCTTAGTAACACAAATATTGCATTGGAGGTAGTGGAAGAACATTTTTTTTCTTTTATCATGGCTCCAATTCACTGAGTCCTGCAAGAGAAGCATGCAGATTAATGATGTGGCTCTAGCCTGACAATGTGTTCTTCCTGTCTTCTGTATAAATAGCAAGTTGCAAGTCAGTGCTTATTTGCGCTAGAAAACTTTGTCTCAAAAGGATTCTCTGCTCATGTTTTCACGCCTCCAAAATGAAATTGGAAACAGTTATCATGACAGAGTCATGGATAAAATTTCATTGCATGGAAACCACCTGAGAAAGGAGGTTATACCTGGGAAATGAAACTCACATATGACCAAAAACAAGCAGGTCTTATAGGCAAACGTGAAATATAAATGCCAATGCCAGGTAAAATCTCTTCTCAGAATAATCATTTGCCAAACACTGATGAAGTTAGACAAACCTTTCACATCTCTTTTTTTTCCATTTTTTAGAATTACATGCAATATATTTTGATCTTACTCTTTTTTCCCAACTCACATTATTTCTATCCCTTAAAAAACAAACAACTGGAGAGACAGAGAGAGAGGGGGGGGAAGGGAAGGGAAGGGA
>NW_021620988.1:5360256-5429243 GCF_004785775.1 Grammomys surdaster
AAAGGAAAGGAAAGGAAAGGAAAGGAAAGGAAAGGAAAGGAAAGGAAAGGAAAGGAAAGGAAAGGAAAGGAAAGGAAAGGAAAAACACGAAGTTTGATTTGTGTTAGCCAGCTACTCCTGAACACAGGGCCTGTTCTGGAGTGTACTTGATATACTCAATGGCACTCCATTGAAAAAAGCTGATTTCCCCTCTCCCAGAACCTATGAAGTGCATAGGCTTCTTAGCTAGGGGAGGTATTTATCCTGTGTTCTGGGATTTTTATCTGTCTGGAACTTGTGAAGGTCTTGTGTGTGTTGTCACAGGCTGGGGGAGTTTGTGTCTGCCATATTGCACCTAGAAAAATGTTATTTGACTGATGTCATCCACCAATTGTAACCAACCCTGCTTCTTACAATCATTACTCCCCCTCTTCCACGTAGATCCTTTGGCCCTGAGTAGAGAAATATAATACAGACATTCCTTTGGGGATGACTACTCTGTCTCTCACTCTTCATGTCCTGTTGTGGGTCTCTGTGTTAGTTAACATCTCTAAAGAGGCTTCTCTGATGAGGGCTGACACAGATCGATGGGTATAGTAACATGATATTGGAAGCCCATTTTTTGCTATGTTCACTTAGCAGAATAATAGTAGTCTGTTTTTCACTAGGATCCATAAGCTGTGCTGACCCAGCTGCCTGGTCTCATTGAGAGTTTTAGCTCTGGGTCCTCACTGGACAGTCTTCACATCCAGGAAACATAGTTGTTGATTAATCCCATCACATTTGTGTCACAAGGAGGATATCTTACAACAAGGAGGATATCTTACAGACAGACAGGTCATTATTGTAGCTCACAGAGCTCCTGGTTGGGTGAGAATGAAGCTTCAACCTTGAGAACTTTTTTTTTATATTTTTAAACAAGCGATTAACTGTTCCTTGACAAAACTAAGAGACCATTCCCATATTCACAAAAAGAAAACTAAAATTTATATTCTCTCTCTCTCTCTCTCTCTCTCTCTCTCTCTTTCTTTCTTTTTCCTCTCCTTTCCTGCCTCCTCCCTCCCTCTGTCCCTTCCTTCTCCCTTCATGGTAACATTTGGATTTAAAATATATGTAAACATACACATGAAATTTAAATAAACATATGTATTTATCAGAAATATATATGTATATATCAGAAATAATGTAGAAACAGTAAAAATAATTTTTACCTCCTCCAACGCCTCCCATCCCCACTTCACGTCTTGCTTTTAAAAAATAACGATTTGCATCCAACCACCACTGCTCATGTGCTTATAAGCACAGGATGCCAACAACTGGTACACTAGCATGGACTACATCACTGAAGAAGTCAGGCAATCTAAACACAAAGTATTTATGAATGAAATCTGAAAATAATAACAATAAATTTACTTTCCTATACTATAACTATGATTGAAATCTAAAAATATCTTAAGCTTTCTTACACTGTCAATCATGGCAAAAAGAACAATGTACTTCAAGGAAATGTCATGCTGATTTTTGACTGAACACAAGCTTTTTCCTGAACCTATATGACGAGGTGTAGCAATCATGCTGGAATACTGATATGTGCAATCCTCTTCGGATGCTGCCATAACAAATCACCACACATTCTCTGGTTTAAAACAATACAAATGCAGTATTTCAGTTCTGGGTCCTAGTTACGTACATGGCTTTTACTGGGTTGAGCAATATGCTATCGGGGTTTTCTTACTTCTGAAGGCTCAAAGGAGGGAATTATTTCCTCAGCCTTTCATCCTTCTTGAACTGCATCTCTTGACTCAGGCCTGTGATCTTCCATCTTCAAAGCCAACAGAATTTCCCCTCTCTCCCCATTTTCCCATAGCCAACCATCTCTCACTCTACAGCTAAACAAAGTTATCCTTTTTGATGGATCCTAGTGAATAGGTTAGGTCAGCTTGTACAATCTCATTTCACTGTTCTTAATTAAATCATGTAGCATAACATGTTCATTGATGCTAGAAGTGAGACCATGAGTATCTTTGTAAGGGAAGTTATTCCACATTCTCCATATAGTATAATAATAATCTTTTAAATGGTCCACAAATCTCATACTTGGGTATTACTAACTATGTAACCTTGTGTGAACTTATTTAACCTTGTGAGCTTCAATTTATACATTGGATAATAAGACAGGATAATATAGAGCCTGAGGTGTTGATGTGTAAAACAGATATGTCAAGTACTTAGTACAAACTCAACAAATCATAATTACTGTTTTGCTTGCTCCCTGATGATGTTGGATAGAAGCCAGGTAGATGAAATTGGACTTCATTGGAGAATCTAAGCCCTTGAAGTCATTCTGTACTAATTTTGCCTGCTTAGATTAACTTCACAGAAGGAGAGAATTTTCTGAGAGCCTTGGTGAACAGATGATTGTTGTGTTGAATGTCACCCCTTAAAAACACAGTACCTGAAATACAGCTTTTAGTTTTCGTCTTGGTAGAAGCTGAATATAAATCAATCAAGTTTCTGATCCTTGGCATATATGTAATTTTAGGTGTTATATATTATTAACAGTAGACAAGTCTATTTACTTTAGATATCAAGAGATAAAATAAGCAGTTTAATAGTCTCCTTGTAAAGAATAGATCTCTAATGAATATTCTTCCAGAGAAAGAATAAAATACTTAGAACAACTCTATGAACAAGGCAAAGTGTTCTCTGAGTTGTGAGTTAAACATGTCACCTTCTGAAGCCAACCACTCACAATGTTACTTAAAAACACCTTCCAACCTGAAATCCTTTCATATATCCTGCCACATTATCATAACATCTTTATTTCAAGTCCATGAAAGTAAGTTGTATTATTCAAAGAAGCATTTTAAATGTATTAAATGGAAGCAACAAAAGCAAAAAAAAAACCCACTGGCTTAAACAATATACAGTTCGTTTACCTCATATAAAAGTCTTGAGGTAATAAATTTCAAGGCTAGGAAATATTCAAGGAATCTCAAAGAGCTTGAGCCATTTACTTTCCTGCTCTTCAATGCTTAGTTAGGAAGCTACTTCTTGATAGTTAGAGGATGGCAGCATGTCTGCAAGAGTGTCATTCATGTCTCATACAGGAAGAATGGCAAGAGCGAGGGGTGAAGGAACAAGAGCCTGAGGGAACATGTCAATCAACAGTGCCTCATTCACAGGACTCTAAATCTAATGATTGCCACTTGCACATCATTGGTCAAAACTACCCATGACAGCCTACATGGTAGAATTGTAACAGCTGGGAATACCGCTGCCTTGGCAAGAATCAAAATCTGTTAGTACGAATTCAGAGTATTTTATACAGGAGATCTATTCGTGTACTCTTGATTTCTAACATATGATCTTGACACAAATGATGTATATCCTCCATTTAACCCATACTACTGCCATTAGATAGACTCTATGACACTAAATGCTGCTTAAAATAGACTATGGCTCTTCTTTGCTCAATGTACATGTCCAGAGATCATTATCATAACACATAAAGGACCATTATGATTTCATTTCAACTTATTCCCCCAAGGTTTTTTTTTTTTAACTCATTCAATGCAATATTTCAATCCCAGTCCTCCAGATTAAACATGGTCTTTTCTGCTTTTATCCCTTTTGTTCTACATAGACATCTTCCTCTTATATTTTTTTTCTAGACAAGGTCCCAGCATTACTTGGGAGCCTTCATGAATAGCTCCTCATTTGTGACTGCTTACAGCAGTTTGGCAGATTTTCTTCACTGTGGTCATCTTTTTTTTGCAGCCTTTACTGACAGGTGTGCTGTTGTTTCTCTTTCCAAATGGTTCCCACTTTTAGACACTAAAAGTCCTCAAATCAGTGCCCTCTACTTTGTATGCCACATGGTGATCCCTCAATATATGTGCACAGTAATTAAAAGAATGTAGAAAAGAAGATAATAAAATAGCAGGATAAGTATTAAAGAATTATAATATTCAGATTCTACTTCCCTGCCCATAGCACCTTGATTGCCCACAATCTGCTGGATCCTGAGAGAGGAAGCCAAGCTGGATGGCTGGGAGCTAAGCATTCTCAGTTAGTTGTGAGAATGGAAGACCAGACTCTCCAAAGGCAGCTTTAGTGAGACACCTCATTTAACTGGGGGAACAAAAGGCTATTTAAACCCTTGGGCGTGAGTAGGCACTATAGAGGTGAGTGTACATCATTGGCCAGGGTCATGTTGCTAGGGATCCCTCATTTGCATAAGGAAGAATTCCAGGTGCTGCTTGATAAGAGAATGTCTCTTTAACCTAGCTACTGGGCTACATAACCACCTCAGTTAAGCAAAGATGGATGCACAGAGCTATGTGCAGGGCACAAAGGCTCTGGGTGTGTATATATGTTGATGTTGAAGGGGGACCCTACTCCTGATGATCTCATGATGAAATTTTCAGGGTTTAGACACATCTCAATCCTACTCTTGCTCAAGACCTTCTCCCACATCCATCTCACAGCTCACCAGCCTCAGCCCCACAGATTCAGATTTCTTTATATGTTGAAATATGATTGTACTGGCTGGTTTTGTGTTGACTTGACACAAGCTAGAGTCATAAGATTAAGGAGCCTCAGGTGAGAAAATGCCTTCATGAAATCCACCTTAAGTCATTTTTGTCATTGATAGTCAAGTATGGAGGGCCTAGCCCATAGACAGTAGTGCTATATCTATCTTGGATGGTCCTGGGTTCGATAAGAAGGCAGGATGATCAAGCCATGGGAAGTTAGCCAGTAAGCACCATCCCTTCATGGTCTCTGCATCAGCTTTAGTTCCTGTCCTAACTTCCTCCAAAGATGTATTATGATCTGGAAGTGTAAGATAGTAAACCCTTTCCTCCCCAACTTGCATTTTGGTCAAGGTATTTCATAGCAGCAATAGAAACACCACAAGGAACTTCCTCCTTTTCACAGGGAAAGGAGAGAGAGGGAGGGGCTCTGTGAGAGTTGGGACAGGGAAGAGAAGAGGAGGTTGTGATCAGGATATTAACTGAATAAATAGATTAATTAATGGGAATAAAAGGAACCCTAAGACAATGATAATGACTTAGAAGTTCAGGGAATATCAGAAAATAATTAGTACCATTAAAAAAAGGAAAAAGGTATGAGAGGCCAACTATTCAAAAAAAGGAATCTGCAATAAAGTCAATGCCAGGGTGTATGATGATCATGGGCTCACCCCACACACACAAACACAACACACACATAGGATTGTTTTAAGTTAACTGTCACATTTTATGTAAATCCTAATATTTCTCTTGATTACAACATTTCTGTTGACTCTGAAGTATTTATATCTGTCTTTGAGGTTCAGTTTACACTGCATTAATTTGAGCCATTAATTATTTCTTCAACTTTCATGCTAACTTACATGTCACTCTAATTCCCTGCCTCAATTCTTTAAAGATCTCATTTAATAACTCATTAGCATATATAATAGATCACATAGAATACTATGATTTACAACTTCCAACTGAATATAAACACCCAGTTACAGAGGTTCGGGGCTTTTCCCATTCCTCAGAATGTTTTCCTTTACCTCAAGGTCCAAATACTTTTAATTACATTTAACATTTTATTGGTTTTTTGTGAGTTTCACATCATGTACCCTAGTCGCACTCATCTCCCCATTCCTTCATGTCTACCCTCCATCTGTACAACCAACTCATCAAAGAAATAAAAACTAAAACAAAAAAATAAACAAAATGGAAAATCATCTTGTCATAGATGCTGTCGTGTGTCATAGTGAGTCCCACAGAATACCCTTTTGACCATACGTGTTTACTTGCAAATGTTCATTGCAATGAGTCATTCGTCTGGTTCATGGCCTCTGGCTTCTGCTATTCTATCAATACTGGATCCTCACCAAGGCTTCTCTCAAATGTCCTATTGTTGCCCTGTGTCATGGGGACCTTGCCACTTTGGATCTGTAGGACCAGTCCTTTCAGCACTCCAGCAGTTTATAGATGAGGTAGACCTTGGGCTGGGCCAACTTAAAGCCCTGGATCTAGGCCTAGGTTGTAGCTGAGTTGTTCAGCCTGCCAGGTCTCCCACAGTCATAATACCAGGTGGAGCTTTCTAGCACTGGTCCTGTTAGCTCACCCAATGTCATGCCCAGTGAAGGGCAGACCCAGCTATCCAGCTCTCATGCCCACAGATCAGCTAATCCACATACACACCACCACAGCCAGCTCTACTGTGTTGCTCAGTTGAAGTGTAGGACCCACTCTCCTGAGAACTACAGCTGGCAAAGATCTGGGCGAGCTCTCCCACTCAACTCTCCTGATGTCAGGGCTGGCTTTCTGTTCTGCCCTAAACGGCAAGGTGCCAGCAGGGCCATCTCTTCTGCACCCATGCTACTTCATTGCAGACAAGTAGCACGGCCAGCTCACCTCCCCTATCCTCCATGTTCCCTATCCCCTCACCTCCTGCCTTCACCTCTACCACCAGAGCCAGCTCTACTGTTCTGCCCAGGCAAAAGCTGGAGCCAGCATTCCAGAGTGCCACACCCAGTGAGGAGCAAACCAATTCTACGCAGTCCTTGGACATCAACATGGTCCTAGGCGGCAGCCCAGACTAGGAACATCCTCATGGTCTTTAGTGGTAATATTAGCCAAAGATAGCAACACAGATCCCTACTGCTACACGGCCATGTACCCAGTTATGGCCTTCAGTGGCAGCTTTGGCTGGGATTTCACCATGGTCTCAGATGGCAGGGAAGACTACCCTCATCAGGCTATTCCGCTCTATGCTTGAGTATCCAGTTCCACCTCTTCATAATGCTCAAAGTCTTCTATTTCTCTTTCTTTCCCAGATCTTCACCATGTACTTGTGCATTGTAATGGCTTCCTCTATAGGTATGCCACATGGCTGGTGGGCCTCTGGATATATTTCCTGACACGAACCGTGTCCACTTTTTCCTTTAATGTACAAGGTAGAAGATGACTTTTCTTAAAGCTTTGATACTTTGATTTGCCTTGATGAGGACATTATTTTCAATAGCTGTAAGTGATTTGTGATAAAAAAGCAAATTTCTACCCAAAATGATTACTAGTTATGATTATAAATAGTAAAAGTGGCCCCATATCACTACCTTAATATAAAGTTGTCATTAGAAATCTGGGCAAAAGTTTGGATTATATGAGAAAAAAATGAGTTCAGAGTCTTGCAACAGAAGCTTTGCAGTTTTATGAGGTCCCATTTGTCCATTCTTGGTCTTTGAGAGCAAGCCATTGGTGTTCTGTTCAGGAACTTTTATCCTGTGCCCATGTGTTCCAGGCTTTTCCCCAATTTCTCTTCTATTAGTTTCAGTGTAGCTGGTTTTAGGTGGAGGTCCTTGATCCACTTGGAATTGTTTATCAGGTTTAGGAGTTCTCTGGTGGAAGTTTTGGGGTCACTTAAATATACTCTCATATCATCTGCAAATAGTGAGATTTTGACTTCTTCCTTTCCAATTTGTAACCATTTGACTTTTTTTTGTTGTTGTCTAATTGCTCTGGCTAGGACTTCCAGTACTAAACTGAATAGGTAGGGAGAGAATGGGCAGCCTTGCCTAGTCCCTGATTTTAGTGGGATTGCTTCAAGTTTCTCTCCATTTAGTTTGATGCTGGCTACTGGTTTGCTGTATATTGCTTTTACTATGTTTAGGTATGGACCTTAAATTCCTGATCTTCCCAAGACTTTTATCATGAAGGGGTGTTGAATTTTGTCAAATGCTTTCTCAGCATCTAGTGAGATGATCATGTGGTTTTTTTTTCTTTGAGTTTGTTTATATAGTGGATTACATTGATGGATTTCCATATATTGAACCAACCCTGCATTCCTGGGATAAAGCCTACTTGATCATGACGGACAGAGTCTTGCAACAAATTTTTAAAGACTTGCATTCTGTTTGAAGATGTCTGAATTTGCTTATGAACAATAAGCATTATTTTCTTCATCTGTGAAAAGATACTGCTCATTTCCAATATTTGTTGTGCTTTCACTATAATTGTATAATATTCTAAGCATGCAGCTCTATCAGTAAAAAAAATAAAATAAAATACAAAGGACTACCCCTTCAAAGGAGTTTGGACCTTCATTAGGTTAACCACTGTGTCTATTCCATATGGTTCTGATTAATCTGTAAGCAATCACTTAAGTATTGCAAAGCACAATAATGAACATTTATACTATTGACTACATTCATATAAATTTACTAGTTACTACATTTATAAAATGCACTATTATTTACATGTATATATGTTTATACTATTATTGTTGCACTAAAACTAATCTGAACCCCGATCAAAGTAGTGTGACCAATAATTACAGAGTTCTAGACCCCCTAAGGATAAAAATAATGAAAGCTTACCTTGAGTCCTCCAACTAAATATATATCTGTTGGAAATCTATTACATATCAAGTATTAAGACCCTGAGATACTAAAGAGATCAAAGAGAAAAGCACTCCAAAGTTGTTAGAAAATTTTCCTTATCTAAAGCACAAGGTTCCTATTTTATCTGTGAGAAGACTTGTCTCTATGAGCTGGACTACATGTCAAACAATGATCAACTCTTGAGCTATATCCTGTAAATTGTAGTTTTTGACATGTCTTCCAGCATCCATTTACTGCAATTACTTCCCAAAATAGACCAATTTTCAGTATCAAGTATTAGCAACTCCACTAAATGAGAAGCCTATTCTACTGACACAAACTTGATGAACTACAAATTATAGGACATATATTACACAAAATACAGTTAAAAGAAATTTTGTCACACAGAATGCTTACTTACCATAAAAAAGTCTTATCCTCGAATGTCACTGAGTGGCTGGGTGATTTATGGTTCTTACCACAACCTCATCATGATCTATTGGAATATGGCCACTCCATTGTTTTAAAAACCAACTTGTAGTACATAAGCTTCTCAGTCTAAATAAGTCTACCAAAAACCATATGGTTTATAGCATACAGCTATTGTCTACCATTCCATTCCAAACCATTACCAAAAAAAAAAAATGTTGAACTGTAAAATTTAAGCCAAACAAACAAATATGTTTTGTTTCCAGACAACCAACTTTCCCAGGATCCTTCCTTATTATGAAAACAACTTTTTAAATTAATCATGAAACTTTTTCTAACAAATTCTAAGTTTACAGTGTGCTCAGAATGTGCTTCTGTATATTCAACTTTATTTTGACAATTATACAAATGTCACATGGTTTAAAAAGTTACAGACTTTCATTCCAAGAACACAAAATCCCTAAACTTCCAATTCCTGAATCTTTCACTTTAAAGGTTCCTCAGATAATTTTAGGTACATTTATGCTGAGATGGAATTCTGAGTTCTGGAATAATAGCCAGCTCCCACTTTCGCAGTGAATGGCTTTAAATCTTTTAATTTCATATGAGTTATATATAAATACATATTTTCCTCATATATATAATTTCATGAGTTTATGTATAAATGCATACTTTCCTCATCTATACTGGTCATTGTATTTTTGAACAGTTTTGGTGTAAATTCTGTCCTCATGTAATTTGTTATTTCATTATTTCTAGCCTTAAAAAGTGCTTTGGATTTTCTTATTGAATAATCTACCAAAGTCATAACTATGAACTCAGTATTATTGATTGCTTTGTGCGATATTTTTATAATTTTATAATTGTATCTTTTAGTAATTTATATATAATCATAAATATAATATATTATATGAATATATAATTATATAATATATGATTATATGATTAATTATATCTTCTTGTAACTTTAAGAGATAGAATTTTGAATCTACTATAGTTCTCTAGTGTTCAGAGGGCAAATAAGCAATTTGACTACTTATTCATCTCAGTTCATCCTCAACAACAAAACCTCTGATGAGATTCTGTTGTAAAAGTCAAATTATCAGGAAAATTATGGACATCTATCCTGAATAATACTTCTTAAGGTTTACAGTTACCAGATAAAGTCCTCTGGCAAACCAAGCACCCACGTTCCTCCTTACATTAACTAGCCTTCCTTTTGCTTAGCTACACACGGAAGTCTCAGGCAGGCTCGACTAGCCTCTCTAACAGTACTTGCTGACAGTCTTATTTAGAGTGGTTAACACAACCTGTTGGAGACTGACACCCTTTCACCAGCTAGAGGGTGAGTCACACACTGATTACCTACTGGGACTTGTTTCCTCATGAGGACAGTGTTATTTCACCATTTAATTCTTTTTATTGTTATCTTTAATCTCTTTTTTTTTACAGTGCAGTCATTATCACCCTCCTGATACTCCCTCTGACTGTTCTTCATCCCATACCTCCTCTCCATCTCCAAGACGATGTCCTTACCCCACTAAACCTCCCCACAACTAAAAACACCATTTGCTTCTTTACACATCTATGTCTCCTTTTGGGTCCCTCTGCCTTTTATCTGTTATAACACTAACACCTTCAGTGTTTTCCCTATGCACATTGAGATTCAGTAGATCTATGATGATTTTCATTCCACGGTAAATATATTTATAAAAACTCACTGGGAAAGGGAGACAGTCTTGTGGGTAAAATTCTTTCAGAACAAGGATGAGTTTGCATCCTCCTACCAATATAAAAAGCTGACTATGTTCACAAATTCCTATAAACTCTAAAACATAGGACAGTAATGGAGGAAAAAAATCAAATGTTCACCTCTGCCCTCTTAGCGCATGTACAAACATGACCACACACAGTTATACTTGCATATGAACACATGTACAAATAAATAAATAAATTCTAATACAAGAAAGTTTATAATATGTGCTGCCATCCTATTCACTTTTTCTTTGTTGTAAAAGAATTCCTTCATTGAATCATTTCTGTTTAGAAAACATCATTTTTAGGCTCTTTTTAAATAGTACATCTTCTGAATACAATTTCTCTTAGCTGCCTGTTAAGCTTCATTGTTACCCAAGTCTTTCAAGTTCTGGGAATATAATAAAAAGAAATGAAGTCCTTCTTCACCTATAAATCTTCTCTGCAACTTGTGGTGGAACCTTTGTATGACGTTAACCAAAATGATGGCTGATGGGGCCAGAATTTAAACTTGGAGGCTCTCCAGAAGCACCCTGAAAAGTAGGAGCCATTATTGAAGAATGACTTGGCTCATCAATTGTAGGTTTTATGTTGCAGATCATATATTGGTACCTGATTTTATACTAGGGTCTCTCTATTTATGTATGCATAAGTAATACAATGTAACTAGAAAAACCGTTCACTAAGACTGACATGGGAGGGTGGAGAAAATATACTTACTAACTCCCTTTTCAATTGCTGCTGAGGCTTCAGTCTTTCAAGTGCTATTGACTTCATAAACAAAATGAAATGTGACTTTAAGTGCAGCTTTTCAGACAGAGGCCAAATAAAATAAGGCTCAGTGTTAAGTGTCTCTACTAAGCTGATAGGTCACTCCGGCTATAAGTAGTGTTGAAGGAGAAAATCTTACTACATCCTAATAGAACAGAAAGTGTTCTTAAAAATAACAACCATTTCATTATTTTTCTTTCCTCAGACATTGTGAGAATGTAAAGATGACAAAGAAAATCTATCCAAATCCAAAGCATTCCTCAGAATCCTTGCATCTTGGAAGAATGGCAGTAAGGAGTGTCGCAGGCTGGGGCAGTATGCATGAACATTTCGAAATCATGAAAAGCATATAGATAGGGACTCGGAGATGGCTCAGTCAGCAAAATGCTTGTCTTGCAAGCAATGGTGGACAGTTCAGGAGGAACTACTTCTAAGACTGTAATTTTGAATTCATATAAGAAGGTAGAAATAAATCTATCTAGACACACAGACAGAGAGACAGAGAGACAGAGAGACAGAGAGATGGACCCTCACTCTCTTCCAGAATTCACAGCATATTATTCAGTTGATATCCACAGTAACAAAAGCTGGAGTTTATTTGTTGCGCTTTCCCAGTGTTTCTGGTCTCCCTGACTGACTGCAAAAGCTGCTGGATAAAGTAAAAGCTCTTCTTCCAGTATGTGTCAACTGACTTGACTAACTGTCTCTTTGGCTCATTAAATTATTCTGAGTTTCACTGAGAAGGTACAAAGTCACACGTGCTTGTACTTCTTGTGCCCCTGTGAGAACCCTTTCATTAAAAAATCAAGGTGAGAAACCAGCATTATTAGATTAATGGACTGTGCAGTGGCCCTGCGAGGAATAAGTAATTATATTAAGTAAGCCATAGCAACTCAGCCTTATGAAAGAGCCCATGATTGAGAATTTGTAAGACCTGTGTTATAAATAATTAATTTTGTAAGCTTCTCTGTATATTTATTACCTAAAAATATATTATTTTCCGTCTTGTTAAAAAATGCTAATTATCAGTATATTGAAACCTGAATGTTTATACACTCTGTTAATGAAATTGGATACTCTTATAAAAGTAATATAATAAAAGTAACTGGGAAAAAATACAGATCACGCTAAACAATACAGTTAGCATTTTGACATTCTTCATTTTGTTCCTCACAGTATTATGCATTCAACTCTATGCTGAAATTTTATTTCACATTAAAAATTAAGTATTCCCCATTGATATAGAATGCTGTAGTTGCTATTTTTAATTTCAAGGATGTACATTCCATAAATGTGACATGATTTGCTTAACCATCCCTTAGTTTGAGATTTAAATTATTTATATTCCTTAAAATTATGCCCTGAACGATTGAAGGAGCAAAGGGGTCAAGGATCCCACAAGAAAACATACAGAATCTACTAACCTGGACCCATAGGGGACGCACAAAGACTGAGTTGCCAAAGAAAGATCACGTGTGGGATGGACCTAGACACTTAACACATAGGCAACAGTTGTGCCATTAGGTCCTCATGTGGGACTCCTAACAGTAGGAGCAGGGGCTATCTCTGCCTTTGGATCCTTTCCCCTACCTGGACTGCCTATCCCAGCCGCAATAGGAAAAGATGCACCGAGTCCTACTGCAACTTGATATGCCGAGGTGGGTTGATATCTCTGAGGACGAAAGAAGGATTGGAGGATAAGGCTGGGGGAAGTGAGAAGGAAGGACTTGGAGGAGAAAAAGGAGAGGAAGATATAGTAGGGATGTAAAGTAAACCTTTAAAAGGTGCTTTATGGATATAGGTGTAGGCCGGCATGTCTTTGGGATAGAGAGCGAGAAGTCTATCTTCGGGTTGGAACATTTGCGGTATTGACCAGCTAGGAGAGAGTTTTAAATGGATGATGTTGAAAAAGAACAAGAATATTTTTGTTCACAAATGTGCCCAGTGCCACCCTGTGGAAAAGAGAGGCAAGTATAAGACTGGTCCAAATCTCCATGGTCTGCTTGAGCGGAACACAGGTCAGGTCGCTTGATTATCCTACACAGATGCCGACAAGAACAAAGGCATCAGCTGGGGAGAGGATACCCTGATGCAGTATTTGGAAAATTCCTAAAATTACATCACCAGAACAAAAATTAATTCGCTGGAATTAAAAAGAAGGGAGAAAAGGCAGACCTAGTTGTTTATCTTTTAAAAGCTATTCATCAGTACTTCCACTGCCTTATTATGAAACAAATGTCTCATGGCTTTTAATGTATACAATTATTTAATCCATACATTAAAATTCAGATCATGAATGGCTAACAATGTTTGTGATGCATAGTCCTGTTTTAAGGAAAATTGGCTTGTAGTAAAGTGAATATGATCTTTTTTTAAAGTAACAATTCCAGCTGTATACATGCTATCACTGCTTGCCCTTTCCCAAGATAGGATTGGACTTAATCAGTAATGTTTTACTTTCCACAAAAATGGGAGGGTGTCATCTCAAACATATTAAATGATCTTATACTGAGATTTATATAACTGGTCATATAAAAGTTTAAACAATGGAAAAATTCTATCACTCTCTCATAAACAAAAAAGCATACCTGTGAATCAGTTTGTGCCTACTGGCCTGTTACAGGCAATAACTAAATGTCAGAAGTAACTGTCTTGAAGCACTGTTCTTGACAGTGCAGTTTTAATTACAATTCCCTATGTCAAGGATGCTGCCTTTTACCACTAAAAGGCACTTATTGTAATTTATGTATGCTATCAAATAAAGATTAATATTTCTTTATTTAAAAAAAGTGTTCTATGGAAAGAGCTGCACTCATGGAAAAAAGTTATGAGGAATAAAATAATTTTTTAAGTAGACACAAAACCTGACATCAACACCATAGCTAATGACAGACCTCATGTATAGCACATACAGGCCCTGAGTTCAATGTCTAGAACTACAGTGTAAGTCAAATTCTGCAAGAAAGAACAATGTAAGTGCATACTCCTGGACAATGTATTATAATGGAAACATTACACTATTTAATAATTTCTATTATTATTACTATTATTATTATTATAAAATATTATTAGAGATTTTAGATTTTTAATGCAGTACCTTCATGGCTGTAAGTTCCTACATATGTTGAACTACCTAATTAAGAAATAGTTTCGGGGGCTAGAGAGATGGATCAGCAGTTAGGAGCACTGATTGCTCTGCCAGAAGTCCTGAGTTCAATTCCCAGCAACCACATAGTGGCTCACTAGTAACCATCTGTAATGGGTTTCAGATGCACTCTTCTAGTGTGTGTCTGAAGACAGCTGCAATCAACTAATAAAAATAAAAAATAAATAATCATAAATAATCTTTAAAAAAGAAATAATTTCAGAGACAGAATCACTATGTCCAACATCACAAGGGTTTTTAAGGTAATTTGAACACTAAATATCAATCTTAATTATTTTTCTGATTGTGAAGGGATTTTTTTTTTACATGTATACTCATTTTTAAACTGAAAACACATGAACTGTAAGAAAGAAACCAGTTTTAATCTTTTAAATGAGCAATGAAACATTGTTAACATTTTGTTATGTATAATTCTGAAGGGTTCTTTTTTATGGTCCTATATAACAAGGACTTGTATGATCCTTTGTATAACATGTGGAGCATCACAAAGTGTAAAATCTACCCATTGTCCACCAAACCAAACTTAGTGGTTCTAGAACTAAATTCAATCAAGCTATGTACCTACTAATGCTACTTTTCTTCAATCAAGTTAACTTTGGGTCATAGCACACTACCTGTCCACATATTGTTCTGCTTTGTTCAAAAAATTATAGAAACCAAGGAAGAGTGAAGGCTGAGGGAGGTTGTAGGGAAGAGGGGTTGAACATGGTGGGTATGCATTATGAACATGTACAAACATGTCTATTAGCTTCAAAAATGCATTAAATGTCATAGGAGATATTCAGAGAAAATGATTGGTGGATAGATATGATAGACAGATGATAAATAGGCAGATAGATAGATAGATAGATAGATAGATAGATAGATAGATAGATGATAGATGGATGATAGGAAGAAAGAACGAAAGAAAGAAAGAGAGAGAGAGAGGGAGGGAGGGAGGGAGGGAGGGAGGGAGGAAGGAAGGAAGGAAGGAAGGAAGGAAGGAAGGAAGGAAGGAAGGAAGGAAGATCAAAAAGGGAAAGTACAAATAGATAGTGGGAGTCCACACTAGCATTATGGCAGTTCAGTGCTATATTTCAAAAGTTAGTATTTTAGTTTCTCTCTTTTGGCAGTAGAAATGCAAAGTGATATTCAAAACAGAACAGAGAAAAGCAGTAACAGGATTCCGTAATGCACCTGAAGTTCCAATGTGTTTGTACTCATATAGCCTTCTGTAAGTCACAGAGAAATATTACTAGGGTGACTGGTGGTTTGTCAACTTCAGACATAAACATAAGATTGGCTCACAGTTCCTGTTAGAGTCACTTTTATGCAGATGGTGAAAATTATAAGGCTCATGATTATTAAGAAATTAATGTCTTTTTTGGAAAAATATATCTGTATTTTCTCAAGCAACAACATTGCCAACTTCTCTGAATCTAAGTCTTTTACATTATAAAGTTGATTTGTCAAATAATTCAACTCATTCTTGTATAGAAATAACGTGACCCTTATTACACAATTGAAAAGCATTCATTTTAGATTAAATTTCAAAAGCATTTTCAAAGGGCTAAATTAATTTGTTTGAGATATTACTAGAGGATAGAACTTCTATTTTCTATGTACTATCCTGACATTCTTTTCTTAGAAAAATATTAGAAGTTTCTAGTTTCCTGTTTTCCACATTCATTAGTAATTGATGCTATAACTATAGGAAAATATAGAAATGATTGCTGTTGATTAAGCAGCAGACTGTAGCACAACTGAACCCTGTCTAGTTTCAAGTGCATCATTTTTCTTTTACCATTAAACACTGAAGAAAAAGGAGCCAGGTCATCATTTTTCTTACCCTTGAGTATTTTTGTATGCATTTGCTATGTTGGAATAGAAAAATTTATGTCTGTAATCTTACTTCACTGTTCCTTCCCTTAATAATCTTTCTCAAATTAAAAAAAAAAGTAATTCAGAAACAAATATGTGATGTTACTGTGTGTAACGGCCGTTTCTTTTGTAACGGCTGATTCTGCTACTTTGTAATGGCCTGTTCTGTTGTTCTGGTCTGCAGGTCAGGGTCTAGCAAGAGAGAGAGTGGGGACAGAGGAAGGGCAAAAGAGGGGCAGAGACGCAAAAGATAGATACAAGACAGAGTGTGGTCGAGTCTCTTCAAGTCTCTTCTTTATTCTCCTCTAGTCTCTTATAGTCTCCTATATTCTCCTACATAAAAAGGAAATCCTGGGTATTTATACCCTTTACCACGTGACTTCCCCTCACGCACAAGCTCAACTGAAGGCACTACATCATGTGCCTTGTAGCCATGGATACCAGGTGCACCTTGTAGCTGGGGGCACTAAACAGTGTAACAAGATATTTATCAGAGTGTGCTCAGCTGTTGTAGGCTGTTGAAAACAAGTCTCTTGTCAGGGTATATGGCTAGAGATGGCTGTAAAGATGATAGCCGCTTTCAGCTAAGAGTCGGCTCCCAACAACTGTGCAGACATTATTCTGTTTTACTTATGGGCAACATCATTTGATAACAGGATATCTCTGAGGGTAACAGGGGTCATAGCTTCTCCTTTAAGTAGTAAGAAAGCTAAGACTCAGAGTCAGCAAACCCCACAAAGTCACACAAGAAAGCATTAAAATCAGAACCTGGATTCTTCCCATTCAAACTCTCAGTGGTGCTCACCTCCAAAGCAGAACATCCATTAAATGCAACAGCATCATTCTAAATTATGCAAATCAAAATATCTAATTAGAAAACTGAAAACTGATACATGGCATATGATAAACATTCCATAAATATTAATCTTGGTGATAATTTCTTATAGGAACAAGGGAACATATATGTCATTTTCCTCATCTAGTTGAAATAAAGTGTTGAGCCTTCACTTAATGTGTAATGATTTTCTGTTTAAATCGCTGTAACTTACATAATTTTTTTAATCATAAAGGCAGAGAAAAGTACAAAGAATGATTAGTGTAAAGCATTTGTTCCTCTTTCCTACTCAAATAAATTCAAAGTTATATGCATTACCTCACTTATGGAAAGATTTTCTCTAACAAATGAATAAACATGTTTGAGGCAGATTTGGCCCCCTCCTCCTAATGCTACACTTCTCTTAATCCCCTCTCTCACAAGACTTAAACCACATAATTTATGTGATACATACTTTTGGTCCATCTTTTGCAAGTATTCTTTAACTGTGCTGGTCATTTGAACTCACTGACAATGAGATATTCTTGGTAAAGTTCAAGTAAGATTTTGAGACCCAGATAAGGCAAAAGCCAAGAAAAACTAGCTGTAGCTATATCGATTAATAAATCACAAAAACAACAATGATAAAATGACTTTTGGTCCATCTTTAATTTATATGCATATGCACATATATACATAATCATCTATATACCCATGATAAATATGATTTGAGTTTTGCATATGTTTTAATCTTCCATAAATCATGGTACACTGAGCTCGTTACAGTTACACTATTTTTGTTTAAAATCTGTGGCTTTTCTGCATACTAAAATGTTTGACTTTATGACTATTATAATATATTTTATTAATCCATTCTCTCACTGATGAACAATTAGGATCTTCCATATTTTATGTAACACTCGTATCTAGTTGACTGAAGAGGTTTTACTCATTGCGTGAGTAAATGCATAAGGATACATGTAGCTATTAGCCTACTCTGTCTCCTGCATCTTCCATCTTGATCAAGAACCAGAAGAGGGAAGGGACAGGATATGAACACAGAGTCTCCTTGAATCTCCTAGGCTATATTCAACACAGATTTCATCTGTGTAGGAATGGTAATGGTAAGCTGAAGTGAGCAACACTCATTAACCATCGATTCTGCTCTACTTAAGTGGCATCCACATGGTTATAATAACCTATGAAATGAAATCAATCAAACCCTATACAATGTAACAGATCACTTGGGCATGTTATCTGTTAGGTCTAGTCTGGCTCCAGTGATATATTTACAGCTAGTAGTGCATATGTCTTTCTCTAGTCAGACACATCACTTGTCATTCAGGTAAGACTATTCAGCATTCATTCAGTGTCTAGTGTCTCCTACCCAGGAACCTGAAGAAAAGTATTTTCAAGTTTTTGTTTTGTTTTGTTTTGCACCTGATAGTCTATCTCTAATAGTTCATCTTTTTCTGATATGCCAATCAAGACCTCCAGCTGGAAAGTGACTAGTCTGACTCTCTAAGTCTCAGACACCCAAGCCAATGACTCATGGGATATCACAGGGATAGCTTTTCTTCACAAATATCACATCTCTGAAACAGCTATGGTGCTCACCTCTCTGACCTCTTATTATACTAACTTGGGTTATGATAATTAAGGAGCAGTTATGCAAATTAGAACTTCTTGGTGAACCTACAGGGAAGTAAATGAAACTAATCATTTTAGTGATGTCAGAACCTCCAAAGGGAGCCATTTGCTGCCAGGTTTAAGCCTTGACCAAACATGAGAAAACCGTATTAAACAAATTTTCTTGTGCAAACAACAGTTTCTCTAGAAAACATATAAAAGTAGTACTTGGAGTGCCTTTTCTGCAGAGAGTTTCTAAACTGAAAAGCATCAATACCCTGTTTCCTCCAACTTCATTAGCTATCACCATCTTAGCCTGAAACCTTCTAGCCACTCCTGTCAACAGATGAACAAAGTGTAAAAGAGGCTCATCATTGACAATCTCCCAACAGCTATCTTCCCCTATTTATTCCTCAAGAATGGTTTCCCAACCTTGACCTTAAGAGGAGGCTTGAGGTTTGTGGTCACAGAAAGAATCCCTCACACCTCTCTAAGAGTTCCCTATGTTCAATACAGACAAAGAAGCCCATGAAAATGAGAAAATAGACAAAGTAAACCCAAATCATTCCCCCATATGTAGTGACTGACATAAATAATCAGTGCACTAAAATGGTGGAAATGACAAGGAAATGGGGTTCAATAAAGATGCAAACCAAAAACAAATAGGAGAAGGGACCTGTGTCTGGGCTTCTGATTGGTTGTGACAGGAGTGGCCAAGTTTGAGCAAATAAAAAAGCCCATTGGAAGAAAATTTACTGGACATGGATAGAAAAGTTAGAGTAAGCACTTGTATAGAATGATCTTGTCACTTTCGTCTGTCCTCATAAACACTTGCCTTTCCAAAAGAACTAGATGGCATAGGTTAGCTGGTCTGTGCGTATACCTCTTATTAAATTTGATCAATTATTCTACAAAGCTCCCGCCTGAATTAAGGAAACCTTTGTGATAAAGATTGTAGTACTGGGCCATATTTTGATTTTACTCCACCAAGGGAACATTTACTATAAAATACCATTAAGGACCAAGCTGTAACTAAACATGATTACTGTTCTATGCAAACTCTAAGACAAGAATCTAGAACATTATGTAGTATATGTTATTTATAATAAGATAACGGAGAAAATATTCTTGTTATTAAAGAATTATTTGATATGTATATATTTTTCCAAATTTCCTGTTTCCCGGAAATCACATTGCGATCTTCTATACAGTCTAGGTAACTTGCATAAAATACAATTAAATAGTTTTAGTGCAAGTCCGTGATGTCAGAGACTGCAAAACATAGAAAAATAGATAATCGCTGCTTTATTTCTCCAGTTTTCTGATTTTAAATCTCTTCTTCAGTTGTAATTTATGTATGTTTAAGCCTAGTCACCATCCTTGAAAACAAGAAGAAAATATCCTCATTTTGGAAACCTATATTTCAATAGTCTAGAGAAGCTTATGTGTGTCTACATATTGACAGTGCTCGGCAGCTGCAGAGATGCAGCAGGAAAATTTAGGGAACTGACAGGTTCAAATACCCAGTCTTTGAAGGGCTTTGGCTAAGGCAACATAAATGTTCTTCCACTAATGGACTGGCTTTGTGCCAGTTCTCTTTCTTTTTGTCTTTCAAAAAAGCTGTTCGGTAATTGCCAGGGTAAGGAGACCAGAAAAACATAAAGCAAAGAAAAACTACCATGGTTTTAAAAAACATGATTTTAATGTCAACATTGGAAGCTACATGTGACTGACACTAAAGTGCTTCAGCCTACACACTGGCTTTCTCTGGCCTCATGTGTCCTACTGGCTGTTATTTCCTCTTTGGGGAATGATTCAAATTATAAAAGTCTCTTCAGTGTGATATTCTCATATTACTGATGAGGCTAATCATGGCTGAACATCAAGAAAACCCTGCTGCATTCTACTGTATACTACTGATAACACCACAGTTTGCTCTCGATACAGAAGAGAAGCCAGGTTGAATGAGAAAGGTTATCCATCAAGAACTTGATGAGCATAATATCCATTGGTTTTGTTTCAAATATTTACACAGTGCAAAGATCAAAATGGCAAGTGTCTTAGTAAAGTAAATATTCACTAAAAGACTGGAGACTTTCATAACAGTATTTTCCTTTACATAAATGAAACTTAAAAGCATCCGAAGTCCTGCTGAAAACATGAATCTCCCTCATGGTCACTTTGTGTAACCCATTAGTCAGTGACGACTCACTAAAGCATAGATTGCTGTAGCCTGTACATTCTGAAGGACACAGGAAAGATGCAAAGAGGACACAAGTGATGACAACTCAGTGTCTAAACAGAGAGTAGGGATAGGTTCATGTCAGGAATTTTAAAGCACAAAACCAGAGAAGCAAAAGTAATGCCCTGAAATTTTTCTATTTGTGAATAATGGGGGAAATAGAAATTAGGATTTTATATTTATATTTATTATTCAGAATTTGTATAGTATATAGTATGTAAAGTATATAGGATTTATACTTTAATTACATTAAAATTTCCTTATGATGAGCAAAAAAGAACTTGGATCACTTAAACTTCTACCTTTTATGTATTTAGATTCTTACGTCTATGAGCAAGATTAAGATGGAGGAAAGCACTAGACATTATTACATTTTAATTCATTTTACATTTTCCAATTAAGATTATTTACATTTACACTAGTTCACAATCACAAATAATTTCCATGTAAGTACCTTTCTTTTTTATTGGATATTTTATATATTTACATTTCAAATGCTATCTGCTATCCTAGTTTCCCCTCCAGAACCCCCCATCCCATCCCCCTTCCCAAGTTTCTGAGTGAGTGCTCCCCCTCCAACCTACCCACTCCCACCTCACCACCCTGTCATTCCCCTGCACTGGGAAATCTAACCTTCACAGGACCAAGGGTTTCTCCTCTCTCTGATGCCTGACAAGACCATCCTCTGCTACATATGCAGCTGGAGCCATGGGTCCCTCCATGTGTACCCTATGGTTGGTCCCTGAGAGCTCTGGAGTTCTCGTTGATTGATATTGTTGTTCTTCCTATGGAGTTGCAAACCCCTTCAGCTCTTTAAGTCCTTTCTCTAACTTCTCCTTTGGGATCCCCCATGCCCTGTCCAATGGTTGGCTGTGAGCATCCGACTCTGTGTAAGTACCTTTCAAAAACTTTCCATTAGTCATCCAAATGCCTGGAGTAAAGGAATGGCAGCTAAGGTTCTGGTTTAAGTGCTGAGATCCATATTTAACAAATTCCTTTGATCGGGACTGTGCTGTTTCCTTGTTCAAATAGAAGAAATGGAAGGGCTTAACCAAGCAGCTTAGTGTTTTTTTTAAAAAAAAATAAAAATAAAAAGTAAAGTATGTGTATGAATGTAAATATTTTAACACTGCAAACTATACTCACAGAAATTTCACAAAAAAGTAAAAATACTGATAAAATTTAAGAATGTTTTATTTAGTTAATGATCTATTAGACACTACTGATTTCCAAATAACCTGAAAGAAAATAACTTACTGGCCAAGATGAGAAAGTCAAGTAGGAAATATTTCTGAAAAGCCATTGAAAATACATATCAGTATTGAATTTGTTTGTGTGCTTGTTTTTGCTTTTTTCTGATAATTTTCATCCTAAAAATGTCTCTTAAGAAAATAATCAACTGTAACACTATATAGAAATATTCTCTGTGTGGTTAGTTTAGATTATAAAAATCATGTTTTATAACTAAATATAAATATATTATAATAAATTTATATAACCTTAATGTAATAAAGGATTTGAGGTGACCAAAAGGGGGAAGGGATATAATTATAATGTAATTTAAATTTTTGATAAAAGATAAATATCACCCATAAAATGTGTGGGGGGCAGTGTGTATATAATACTGAGAGGAAATAAGTCAAACCGTAAATGTTGGTTCTTCCTAGATAGTACAATGGATAGTGCCTTTTGCCTCTTAAATTTTTATTAATTCTTTCAGAGTTTCATACATGCTTTGATCATATTTGAGACTCTCTCCAGGGTCTTCCCAAATCCATCCCTCCTCTCTCTTCATCAGAATCTTTGTCCTTTTTCAAACCCTGTATTAATTAGATTCATGAAAAACTGACTCAAACTTAGCTATATCTGGGAAGAATGGATCTTTATTGAAAAAGTGTTTCTATGAAGTTGGCCTGTAGGCAAATCTGTAGGGTATTGTTTTGATTAATGATTAATGTAGAAGGATACAGCCCATTATGGGTAATGTCACCTCTAAGAGGTGGTTGCTCTTCCAGTTTCTGATTTCTAATTCCTGCCTTGACTTCTTTCAGTGATAGAATGTGACCTGCGAGTCCTAAGAAGAAGTAGCCCCTTTTCTTCCCAAGTTGACTTTGGTCATGGTGCTTTACTACAGCATTAGAAACCAAACCAAAGCAAATCTTTAAAGCAATTTGATCTGTCTGAGTATTCTTGGTTCTGTGCTCTTCCACAGAAACATCAGGACTCCTCTCCTAGAGAAAATTGACTCTGCTCTCTCCCCCAGAAGGTTACATTTTCCTGTAGCTCCATGGCTAAGTGTAGGATTGTATGCCCAACTCCCATCTCCATGCCGGGATTTAGTTTTGTCTAGACTGTAAGTTCATGTTTGTAGCTATCCAGAAGATACTGTTTCCTTGTAATCATCCAGTGGCTCTGGCTCTTCTGGTCTTTATGACCCCTCTTCTGCAATGACCCCTGAGCCTAGGGAAAGGATGTGGTATGTATGCTCCATTTAGGACCAAACAATCTGCAGTCTCATACTCTTTGTACCTTGATCAGTTGTAAGTCACTGAGTCAAGAACCATCTCCTGCAAAGTAAAAGCATTGTAAATGAAAGTTAAGAAATTCATAGATCTATTGGGAGTCAGTTTAATTTTATGTCCATTTAGAAAAATAATAGGGCCGACCTACCTAGTCATAGGGCTAATGCTAGATATGAGGTTCATTGTGGAGCATGACTTAAATCTAATCAGAAAGTGGTTGACTACGCCCATGGTATTCATGAACTACTGAACTTGTTGGAGATACTGTGTCAGGCCAGATTACTCTACCTCACAGTAATCATTACTGTAACCCACAGAGCTTAGATCTGTGTAAGACTGATTATTACTTGAACCTCTGGTCATGAGCATAGTAACTTTCAACACTATGAAAGCCATCTAGCAGGGCCAAAGCTTCTGACTCTATACCATCTAGATTCCTCCATATTCTGTGACTATTATGTCCTTCACCAATAAAGTGTTACCATCAAGTCCCCAAAGCTAATCAAGAACAATGACAACACTCTATAATGTCTGGCACGTCACTGGCCAAAACCTCCAAAAAAAGTGTGTCCTAATCCTGGTTCCAGGGTTTCTATTAGCTTCAGTTGTCTAGTAAGGACATTGTTGCCCTGTTATAGGTAATTTTATTTTTAAAACTCTAGATTGTGCGGGTTTGTGGGGGTAGGGTGGGTGTGAGTGTGTGTGAAGCTTCCAATGTGGTAGGCTCCTATATGTCTTTCTAGAATAGCCTTTAGTGTTATTTATCCCTCCCCATATTCCTTCCTTCACACTTACTTCAGATGGAGCATTTTGCTTTTTATCATTTCATTTTTCAAGTTCTAAGTATCACCTTCATAATATATTTAAAAGTAAGCTTCACGGTCTGTTGTATTCAATAAACTACTGAAGGTTAATTCAACAAGACCTTCAAAAATAAGTTTACTTTCTAAAGAAGAATTATTAGGAAATTTTGAAAGGGTTCAGTGAAGATAGTTTTCAACTTTCATTTACCAAAGAATATATATATTCAATGGAAAAAAGATCCTTTGGGAGTAAGTTAGCAATCTCTGGAACAGTAGCAACCCAAGAAGGAATTATTTCTGTAGTTCCCTTGAGTACTTATTTGTGGAAATAACATCCAACTTTTCAGCTGCATATCACAGAGTGGTCAACTCCAATTCAGGAGTAAGTGCAATTAAGGAGAAAAAAAGCCAACAATACAGAGAGAGAAATATGCTTACATTACTTAAAGAATGCAGAAAGATCAACTATAGTAAATTAGAAAAATTTGATGTTCCCAAAACGCAGAACGACTACAACCAATGTTTGTGACTTGACCTTTAAAACAGTGCTATATTGGAACTAAAAATGAAATTCTGCCTTTACATTCCCTTCAGCACTCTTAATGGATTCTTAATGGTTCTTGAAGGAAAATGTTATATGAATTCAAAGCATCACATATACCTGAGGCTTTGTTTAGGAAATAGCTCTCATGGAGCTCCCTCCAAACCTGAAGGGAGTAAAGTGTGGTGACCACTTACTGAGTGAGTGATTCTCATATAGTATAATAATTTCCAGATAATAAAGAAATCATTTGGTTGCTGATTGCCCTAAAACTAGCTCATGATTGTGGAAACTCATCACATGACCTGCCCATCAGTAGCACAAAGGTAAGAGGGAAGTGATGAGACAGTGTATATTCAGTAAAGTTTGACAGCAAGTTGCAAGCTTTCAGCTTTGCATTAATATTTATCTGATGACTGAAGAGCTGTGGCCACTCATTGGCTCTTTCTTCTCCCACCCAACTCACCTGGGAATGGAGGGTGTTTCTACACACCCTTTCATAGTCATACAAGTACATGAAGACAGGGCTTCAAAGTTGCCTTGGGAAAAATTCAAACTCTCCCACTAAACTTTTTTGCTAAAAGGGAAAATATAAAAAATAATTTTGTGGGAAAGAAGAATAATACCACATTTCAGTGGCACATTGTAGAGCTGTGTTTCAGTAACAGAAAAACTGGCATTCTGGAGAAGGACCTAAGATTGGACAGACGGTCCACAAGCAACATTCAAACATAGCCCTTGATGTAAAGAGGAGATGATGGGAAAGAAACAGAGTTGGGAGTTTCTAAAATCTTGCTGGAAGATGTGATGATAAAGACTCTTTTAAAAAGCAAAAGAAAAAAAAACTTCTCTTTTTATTCTCTGTTTCCTATTCCCTCCACACCTCTGTCCCTTGAACAGCTTATTAAAAAAATACTTTTAACTTGTTGGGGCTACCAGAAGTGAGGCTTTTACTCTAAAATCTCCAGTAACAACTTCGCCCTAAAAACAACATGTTTTACTTAATTGAAGAATTTTATCCATTTTCTGTCAATATTGCAAAAAGTCCTTTTTCCTTTCCTGGCTTCCTAGGGAGAAAAAAAAGCACTACTTTACATTAAATTTTGCTTAACCACTTTTGCTGTCTCTGTGAGCATTTTCAGTAGTTATAAACCTTGAAACAGGAAAGAAGACTTGAGGGAATATTTTGAACTAAATACTACTAAGAATATTTATTAAAATGTTTAGATAATACAGCATCCCTTGGAAAAAGAATCTCAAAGTCTAATTTAAAATTATCATAGAGAAGTACATAAAATACATTCTTAGCTGCATAAAAATCACTAAAGAATAAGAAAAGTTGGTTGGTCTTCCAAATTCTAAGATTATAAAGGCCCAAAAAGTTAAAGAGAGTTTTTGCTAAGTCTAGAGTAACGGCTTTGTTATCGGAGGAAAGGATAACTGCTTTTCATGGAAGGATCACATTACAGCTCACAGACCCCCACTAGGATGAGAGCAGTGCCAACAAATTATTGTAGGAGTCAATTTGCTATTTTGAAGTCTATAAATAATGCAACAAGAAAGTACATGTGGAGAGATTTATCAGCCATAGCTTCATCCATATGCAATGGTGGCAATGTCATTCTGCCTATTTTGCTGGTGGGACTTCTGTGGTCTATTCAATGATTTACATACTGACAAGGCTAGGAGAACTCAGAACTGTGTCTTGGGCCATGCTTTTCCAGCACTGTATAGCCTGCATCTATGCTCTTCAAAAGCAGTTAATAAATCAAAGGAAGGAACCCTGAGTAAAAATAGAAGCCTCAGCAAGTCCCCAAAGAGCTAAGTCAGGTTGTCTTTCAACATATTCATTGTGTCAGTTTGGAAACAACCAAAATGGTAAAAGCTCATCTGCTAAAATTAGAATGCAATAGGCCTGATGCTATCCAGACATTTAATATGACCTGATAGAAAAATGACTGAAAATGAATCACAGAGGACAGCCGTTTCTTCTGCTAGTTTCTATTTGGTATACCAAGTTGATGTGGAAGAAATAAAGATAGAAAAGTTCTGCTTCATAGCAATGAAAGCCATGTTTTCAGTATTCAGATGTTCACAAAAATGCAAGTAGTTTTTCAACCAACTATGCTGTGACCAAAACTTCCACTTAACCTTAACCTATGGACTTGCAACCTTTTGCTTTCCCAATTAGAAAATATACGTATCTCAAAACTCTAGTGGATGAGTTGGAAATATAGAACAGTTGACCAGAGTCTGTCTATCTTTCTAGGAAATTCTCAAAGAATTAAGTTTAAAATGAGAAAATAAAATAAAATGTAAAATATCTGAAAGGTTAGCTGAACTGCATAAACACAATTTATTTATGAACATAAATATGAACTCTGACATTGTCACCTAACATCTATTTACCCAAGTAGAAAACTTGCCCATAATAATCTATTACAAACAAATCATAGAGGTATGCTAATTGAAAAGCTCAGTCATTTAACACTAAACTGAATGGACCATTGTAATGGCCAGTGGGGCGACCTTTTTGATTGTATCTTTTTATTTCTGTGACCTTTATTAAAATAAGTTTGATTTTATACATCTAAAGTATACCTCACATTATCACAGAATAAATGTAAATAGTTAGAAATGTTACTATAGTAATATTTAAAAAGTTACATATCCCGAATCTAAGAGTTACACTTTTATGATTCTGTTATGGCGGCAAGAACAGCTACCATATACCCAGGATACGTTTATCTGACTTAGAGTACAATTTTATTATTGCAGTCTTTATTTTATACACAAGACTTGACTTTGACTGCCAAGAAATATTTATTCTGTAATCATTTATAAATTGTGATTTTTTTTCTTTTTAACAAAATGCCTAAATCATCATCCATTCTAGAGAATCAACATTTTTCTGTGACCATATCAATCAATGAGTGGTTCTTGGACAATCTCCATCAGACATTCTAGGGGCTATTTGGTTAAAATATATACACACAAATTAATTAATTAAGGTGAGTTCCTAAGTCCTTCTTACATCTGCTATATAATTTTCTACAGTCTGAGATTAGGACTCTAACTGAATCTTAAATACAATGAGTTTAATCATCAATGTTCTATGAGGCAAAATATTAAGTTGCTTTGAAATGTTGATAGGAAGATACCCTCTTCAAAGTCAACATTAATTAAGTGTTTTGGAAAAAATTAAGAATTGGTATTGATGGTTCATAGGAGAAGTTTTTAATAAGGTATAAATCTGATTCTTAAGCCCCTAATTCCTGGAACCCAAGAATGTCACTTATAGTGAAAGTGGCTTCTTTACAGATAAGATTAAATTATAAATCTTGAATGGAAAGATTATCGTAGATGACCCAAATGGCCCTACATACAGTACTAACAATGGTCCTTATAGGAGAGTGACAGAAGTCATTTAAATAAGAAGATAATAAACATGATGACAATGAGAGTAGCAATTATCATGGAGCAGATACAAGTCAAAAGATTGAAGACCTAAACCTAAAGTAACTTGTCAGATAAACAACAGATTCATGCACAGCTCACATTTTAATACATTAAGTAATCTGGTCTACTGTTTACTGTAGAACAGAGGGATAATTAATTCTTAACAATACCAAATCTTTCAATCCATGAACATAGTATAGTCGGGCTGTAGAAGGACATCTTGGCCACAGAACACAGAAGGACACAGGCCTGGAACCCCGAGACTTCAGGTGTTTGGCCATGCCCCCAGAACCCAGGGCCCTGACACCAGGTCTCATCTCCATTTAACCTGTACTGTCAGCCACGTAAGACACAAGTAGAGGGCGTGACTAACAGGCCTCTGCCTTGAGAGATTACATATTAATAAGGCAGGGGGACTATATAATTAAGTTATTCCTCCCTGGTCCCTCCTCCTTCCCACCCTCTATATAAGCCAGCCCTCCCCAGGCTCTTGGGGGTGCACACACATTCAGAGACAACTTTCTCATCATGGACAATGAAACTTTCATCTTGGACTCCACGTATCCATCTTGGACTTTCTAGCGTTTGTGGGAACCTCAGCCGCGGGAAAAGCCTCCAGGACAGGTGCACCCGATGAGGTTCACGGGTCCGTGGGCAGGCCCAAGCCGCCCACAAGCATGTTTTTTCCCACATAGTATTCCTCTTCAGTTATGAGTCCTAGTTTTTCTGAGCAATATTTCATTTTTTCTATAAGTACATTGGGTACATTTTCACTAAATTTATCCCTACGTTCTGATGTTATTGTAAATAGAATTTAATGCTGATATTTACCAGTCTTTTAGCTTTGTTATGATAAATGCAAGCACAATTGGCTTTTTTAGCTTGAATTTCATTACTGAAATCACAATCTCCACCCAATGAAGCTCCATGGAGACAAGAATTCAAGATTAAAAACTCTAAAGAATTTCATCATTCCCTGAAAATTCTGTATTTATTTGAACACTTTTTAAATTTACCCATATAAAATCTTTTATGTATGTTTCTGACACGGGACTATTGGAAAAGGTGAATAGCATGCCATCAGTTCTGAGAAAGTGGCCCTAGGCTGCTGCAACAAGTCCAGTTCAGACAAAGAGCTTTGGTGATTACATGTCAAGAATAGTGCAAGTGATTTGAGATTTTTAAAATGAGACGGTTTCTTGGAACTAAGGAGCACTTCCGTCGATCACTACTAATTTTTAACTGGCAATTACCTACATCTCTGTTCTAGAAAGCGCGTGTGATATTTTCTTTCTTTATAGTTTGTGCATAGCAAGCTCTTCAAAAGCTATCATTCCCCACTACAGGACCCTTGTCTATGGGCCCACAGTAATGGTAGCAGCAGCTCTCCTTCCTCATTAAGCACACACTTTACCTCAATTTCCACGAAAGGAAGATTGTTTTGTTTTGCTTTATTTTATTGGATATTTTATTTACATTTCAGATGTTATCCCCTTTCCTCATTTCCCCCCGACCCAGAAACCCCCATCCCATCCCCCTCTCCTGCTTCTATGAAAATGTGCTCACATCCACCCACCCACTCCCACTTCCCTATGCTCAAATCCCCCACACTGGGACACCAAGCCTTCACAGGACCAAGAGCCTCCTCTCCCACCTATGCCCAATAAGGTCATACTCCCCTATCTATACAGCTGAAGCCATGGGTCTCTCCCTGTGTTTGTGATTTGGACCCTGGGAGCTCTGTTGGTTGTTATTGTTGCTCTCCTCATGGGGCCTCAAACCCCTTTAACTCCTTTAGTCTTCTCTCTAACTCTTCCACTGGGAACACTGTGGTGATCAGTTCAATGGTTAGCTGTGAGCATCCACCTCTGTGTATGTCAGGCTCTGGCAGACCTCTAAGGAGACAGCATTATCAAGCTCCTGTCATCATGAACTTCCTGGCATCCACATCAGTACCTGCCTTTGGTGACTGCACATGGGACGGATACCCAGGTGGAGCAGTCTGCGGGCAGCCCCTCCTTCAGTTTCTGTCCCACACTTTGTGTCCATATTTTCTCCCTTGAGCATTTTGTTACTCTTTCTAAGAAGGACCAAAACACCAAGATTTTGGTCTTCCTTCTTCATGAGCTTCATGTGGTTTGAGTTGTATCTCAGGGATTGCGAGCTTTTGGGCTAATAGTCACTTATCAGTGAGTGCATACCATGTGTGTTCTTTTGTGATTGGGTTAACTCACTCAGGATATTTCTAGTTCCATCCATTTGCCTAAGAATTTCATGAATTCATTGTTTTTAATAGCTAAGTAATACTCCATTGTGTAAATGTACCACATTTTCTGTATTAATTCCTCTGTTGAAGGACATCTGGGTTCTTTTCAGCTTCTGGCTATTATAAATAAGGCTGCTATGAACATAGTGGAACATGTGTCATTGTAATATATTGGAGCATCTTCTGAGTATATGCCCTGAAATGTTATATCTGGGTCCTCAGGTAATGCTATGTCCAATTTTCTGAGGAACGGCCAGACTGATTTCCAGAGTGATTGTATCAGCTTGCAATCCCACCAACAATGGAGGAGTGTTCCTCCTTCTCCACCTCCTTACCAGCATCTGCTATCATCTGAGTTTTTTATCTTAGCCATTCTGACTGGTGTGAGGTGGAATCTCAGTGTTATGTTGATTTGTATTTCCCCAATGACTAAGGATGTTAAACATTCCTTTAACATTCAAGTTTCCTCAGTTGAAAATTTTTCATTTAGCTCTGTACCCCATTTTTAATAGGGTTACTTGGTTGTCTGGAGTCTAATTTCTTGAATTCTTTGTATATGTTGGATATTAGCCCTCTATCAGATGTAGGATTCGTAAAGATCTTTTCCCAATCTGTTAGATGCCATTTTTTCCTATTGACAGTGTCCTTTGCCTTACAGAAACTTTGCAATTTTATGAGGTCCCATTCGTCAATTCTTGATCTTAGACCATAAGTCATTGGTGTTCTGTTCAGGAACTTTTCCCCTGTGCCCAAGTATTCGAAGCTCTTCCCCAACTTCTCTTCTATTAGTTTCAGTGTATCTGGTATAATGTGAAGGTCCTTGATCTACTTGGATTGAGCTTTGCACAAGGAGATAATAATGGATCAATTTGCATTCTTCTAAATGCTGAACTCCACTTGAACAAGCACCATTTGTTGAAAATGCTGTTCTTTTTCCACTGGATGGTTTTAGCTACTTTGTCAAAGATAAAGTGACTGCTGCATGTCAGCCAAGGGCTTCACTGCCACTCTGGGAAACTTTGCCAAAGCCACCTCTGATGCCATCTCCAAGACCTAAGCTACCTAATCCCCAACCTCTGGAAAGGGACTGTGTCCACTAAGTCTCCTTATCAGGAATTCACTGCCCATCTGTGAAAACCCACTCCAGACTCCCTGTTCAAAGAACAGACTCCATCTGTGGCTACCACATGTGGGTTTTTATACAAGAAAAATAAAGTAAATTAAGTCTGGGGGCAGGAGAAAATAAGGAATGAGGGGAAGGAAGGAAGGAAGGAAGGAAGGAAGGAAGGAAGGAAGGAAGGAAGGAAGGAAGGAGGGAAGGAAGGAAGGAAGGAAGGAATCACAAAGGATGTCCAGTGGGTTTCTAAGACTGAGTAGGAATAAGATAAATAAAGGTGTTGCTTCTAGACTCCTCTCCTCCTCATTAATCTTAGTCACAGCTCAGTTCTTACCTGAGGTTCTTTAGAAAACTAAGTCCTTTTTTTTCAAAGGAAGTTCAACATTTAACAAATGTCATTAATAGATGTTAGTGCTAATATTTCTGAGTGTCCACCTATGTCAATATTGCAAATGTTAAAACAAAACTTTGCAGGTTTCTTATTTATTGGGGTAAAGCAGGCCAAAAGGCAATTATAGGGTTAAAATATAGCAATGATTATTTCTCTTCTATGTTAGATGCTGAAACTTTTTACTAAGAAAAGACATAAGCACAAAGATGCAAGTCTGAGACAGGAAGTAGCATTACATATTGAAGAAGTAATAACGTATTTAACCATACATAATATATTACATATTTATATTATGTATTATATTCTTCAAATGTTTGAATATATAGAAGAGATTATGATATAAATATACATATGAATAAATAGTTTTCTATGTCTAAAAAGTTTCTTTTTCCCTGTGTCTCCTTGTCTCTTAAGTTTTCCTTATTGAAGACCCCACCATTTCTCATCTCTTCTGTCCTTCAAAAGAAAAATCACTCAATATCTCTAAATGTTTATTTGTACTGACAAGAATGTTTGCTCTATATGTTGATATTTTCATACAAATGATCACTGCTGGTGAATGTGGCAGCACTATAACAAAATACCTATGATATTTGTAAACCAGAAGGGGCATTTGCTCACAATTTGGTACACTGAAAATCCAAAATCATATAGTCCTCACTTTAAGGGAGTGGTAAGATGGCAGTGCATCATGGCAGTTCTGTTCCTAAGATTCACAAGAAATGTACCATACCAAGCCATCAATATTATATAAAGTTTATTACCTATAAATCCTCTCATTCTGAGATATACTCCAAACATAGTATTGATTTACTTTTTCACTTAGAATAAGTTTAGCTTGGATTTCAGCAGTCTGGATTAATTCTCCAAAGCCCATACCAATTCATGCACATTTAACTCCCTCTTCTAAGTCTGCTTTAATTTAAGAACATGTTAATGGCCAGTCTTACCTTTTAGTTTAGTGGTCAGCTACAGGGCCACAGTCATCTTCCAGATTGTTCTGTGGTTGGTGCTCAGCACTCTTGTTGCTGTAACATAGAGTAGGAATATCGTCCCTATGTAGATGACTTTTGGCCAGCCTTATATCTTTGAGGAATTGCCCACCAATCTCATCTTCTGGTGGAAGAGAAGTATTTTTCTCATTTAGTGTTCCCAAGTACCTCTTCACCTGTCTTCCAAATGAGATGATAAATTATTTGAGGATCTGGCTATTGATTATCAGATGATCTGTGGGACACATTTGTACTTCAGGAAGACATCATCTGTAGATTGGCATGAACAGAAGTGCAGCTAGGATATGCACAATCCAAGGAGCTGAAGTATTTGTAGAGGCGAGGCACTTCTGTGACCAAACAAAACAAGCCAACTGGTCATCTTTCCAGCACAGAAGAATGTCAAGATTTGACTAAACTGTACTGTTGTACTCTTAAATGTAACAAGGCAGAGAACTGAAATTAAGATTGAGAAATGAATGTGGGATTGGCATCACTGGTGTGAGGGAAATAGAGATTATAATAATCCAAGGTAATAGAATAAATGAAGTCTATCCATAGCCAAAGAAAAGTGTCAAGGCAATGGCAATTTTAACCATATCACACCAATAAATATTTCAAGGTAATTTAAGCACCCAATTCCTACATTCTTTATGTCAAACTGAAGTAACTGGTCATATAAATCTTTAAAACTTTCACATTATTTTAATACTAACACATAAAATTTGACTTTGGTGTTTTAAATTTACTTAGAGAGTATATTGGGTAAGAGAAGAGTATTATGTAAAAATGACAAAAGTAGTGTCCCTTACGTTACTTATCCCTTCCTTTCAATACTGATGATTTAAATGATGAGAAAACACACCCCAAAAATAATATCCTGAAGGTTACCTTCAGTAGGAACCTCTCAGAATGAAAATCAATAATTCAATTTATACACACACACACACACACACACACACACACACACACACAGACACACACACACAGGAGCTGAAGAGGAGCATTTTCTCCCCTTCCAGAAGACCCAAGTTCAATTCCCAGCACCCAAATTGGGTTATTCACGGATGCCTGTAACTCCAGCTCCCAAGGATCCAATGCCTGCTTCTGTGCTTCTTGAGCAACACACACACACACGCACATGCACACACATACACACACACACACCAGAAAGAAAGAGAGTGGGGGAAGGAGGGAGGGAGGGAGGGAGGGAGGGAGGGAGGGAGGGAGGGAGGGAGAGAGGGAGGGACAGAGGAAGGGGAAGAGAGAGAGGGAGGGATTCATTTAAATATTTTAAACAATTTTAAGATCCTAATGTATAATATTTGATGTTTCATTTTTCACCACCAAGGATATTTATTCCAAAAATAAACCCAAACCTCCCTTCCATGACAATCATTAAAATTGTTTGATTAACAGTACACACTGTCATGAGGTCATACCTAATGGAGCACCACTGTTTCACCCATAATGTAGGGAAGCAAAGTCATGGCACATTAGTTTAAGACCAGAGAAATTAATGCTTTTTAATAAGATCTCTGTCCTGTGTATTTCTGTTGCTTCACAGGTGAACTTGAATGGCTTAGCTCCATGATGGAAAGAAAAATAAGTAACTCTCTAAATCCTCCATGGCAACAACAAACTATTTACTTCTACAAATGGCCATCATGAAGATTGTCTGAATTAGTTTTCAGAAAATCACTCCCCATTGTCACAATTGCTGTCGTAAATGCTAGTAATTGTAGCTTTTTTCTTTCTTTCTTTCTGTCCCCCAACCCAGAGGGGTTTCTGAGAGCTTTAACCCCTTCACACTATGAGCTTGTCTGTTCAAACATAGAGAACATGTCTCATCTTTCTACAGTAGTAAGAAAGCTCTATATTTCTTTTGAGTATTGATTGTCTAGCCTCATGTTGATGAGATGGTAACATTGAAATGGGACAATGAAGCCAGGGATCTCAGGTCAGGTTAGAAAACTTGTCATATTCTCCTCTGACTTTCCTAGGACTCTATCTCTACATCAGATTGGCAAAGCCTTTCCACTGTCAATCATTAGCTGGCATTACTAGGACAGTATTGTTTATTTCAAACATCTAGGAGATTTTACATTTTCCTGACATTAGAAGCAGAAGTTTTCAGTTATCTGAGGCGCATGAACCAAAGTGGTTTCAGTGTATTGGCATTCCCATTCTCATTTACCTCATCTTTATCTTTATCTTTATCTCAACTTATAATCTGTTAAAATAGAAAGCCATTCGAATCAAGGATTTCTAACTCATGCTGTCTTCTCTCATTAAGTAAATACATCTGGGCCACTTACCATGCCCTGGGTGGTTGAGAATGTGGAAAGACTCATCAGTAGGCTAAACAAGGAATCTCATCATAAAACTTAACATTCCAGTAAGAAAAGCAACTAGACCATCAGAAATTTATGTGCATGTGTGTCAAAGAGAAAAAGGCAGAGATTGAGATGAAGGGGCTAGATACAGAGACAGAACTGGGTAAGACTGAGAGAGGTGCTGGTAAGAATTTAGAAGGTATACAAGGTAAAAAAGAAAGTACTGGATTATAAGCAGGGAGTAAAAAAGCACACAGGACTTGACAAGGCTAGTCTGTGACTGGTTGGACTGAAACCTGGAGGAGAGGGTCTTTGGGGGAAACAAGTCTGGCTCAGTCACCTTCCCCTAAAGTTTAATGTTGTTACTAGAATCACCACTAATATATCCATGACATAAAAATAGTAAAAAGCCATATTTAGAAATGTTCTGTGCATTGGTACTTCCTTCTGCCAGCAAAATAAATTACTTTGAGCACCAGTTTCTCTGTGAGAAACTTAAGTGAATACAGCTCTGCTTAGTCATCAATTTATTTCTTCTACAGACAAAATTCAGTCCCAAACATTGGTTTAGCCATTGAGTACCATGCGCCCATGGAGCCTGCATGTGGCTTATTCTTCCAAGTATTTGAATCATATTCCATTTCTCCATCACATCTACAACAGGTGGGACAAATAATTCTGTTGCATGGTAGACATCCATAAGTTACCACTCCTTTGCTGCACATTCAAACATACCAGGCAGTTTGTTAAAATGGTGTTAATGACTCACAGTACAGAAAGGATGTCTTGTAAATAAGTAATGTCTAGATACCAGCAATCAAACCTCCACTCAGAGTGCAATAAGATGAATGTATCAATAGCCAATGACACTTACTGTTGGAACAAATTTATGTAAGAACTCTGATTTGTATTCATAGAATGCCTTTTTCTGAGCTTGTCTGCTACACAATTACAAAGTGGCTTTGTGCTTAGTATTGTTGTGACAATAAATAACAGGACAATGGAAGACAATAAGCTACCCTGTCATTGCCACAATCTAGAAAAATAAAGAAAAGGCACTGTGGCATATGTGTGTTGGGAGCCTCAGTTGAATTCACAAGGGTACATAGTTCCTAGAAATCTCTGTGTGGATATCATTACCTGACTGTTCTAATTATGGATCATAAGGAAAGAGATGAGACAAGTGCAAATGTATTAGTCAGAGTGATTTAAAGGAACACAGCCATGAATGAATATGTTTTAAAGGTAGATTTATTAGATTGTCTTACATGATATGTACTGAGTCATATAATAGTGCCTTCTTGACACTGGAAAGATTGACACCCAGTAACAACTCAGTCCACAAGTAGATAGTGGATGCAACTGATATCCATATCTTGCATTGTGTGTCTATAGGATTCCTAGAGAGCCACTGGTCCTGAGTGCAGGTGACAGAAAGTAAGAGCCAGTGATAGCAATGGCAGGGACAGCAATAGAGTGGATGCACTAACCAGCAGGGAGCACAGAAGAGAAGGCAAGGGCAACACTACTTTGGCCACAAACCTTTTCACACCTGGTTTGCCACCAAAGTTCCTGCTACTCTGGGGTATGTGGTAGCTTCCTCCTAGAGTTAACCCTTCAGGAAAACACCCTGAAAGACCTACCCAGAGATGTGTCTCTTGGTTGATTCCATTCAAGTTGACAGCCAAGATAACTATCAGAGCAGCTATTCTGTTGTCAGAAAAATCACTTTTTTTATCTGAAGACCCTATCTCTTTGCTGTCTTCTTATCCAATAATAGAATGTTAAGACAACATAAGAGAAAGAAAAGGGATCTCCATTATCATATAAATTAATTGAGTTCTTACAATGAAGTATGTAAGATGTAAAATATGCTTTCTTTTTCCAGATTATTTTATTAGTTCTCTGACAGTTTGATACTATGTATTTTGACCACATTCACATCCCTCTTTTTCCTAAATCCACCCCTACTTTATTACCCACCCAACTTTCTGTCCCTATTTTTATAAACTGTTAGCGCCTCAAAGGAGGGTTCATCTAAGAGGCTGTGATAAAATTTAACAGATGGCAAAGATTCAGAATATAAGACAGGCCTGTAGTGACAGAATGTATCCTTAGAGTGTGTTATGTGAGTGAGATAGCATTTGTATAAGTATTACTGTAATTTCTACTGAGGGCATAGTTGGAGAAATAGTTGATGCAGGTTTACTCTTACTTGTGGGATAGAACAAGCAAAAAAACCATACAAAGAACCCTTGGCAGCCTTTGTCAAAACATTAACAAGGCTAATGACTTCTTTGCAATCACTGTCCTCTATGCATCCTCCCCTTGAGAAGACTGTTGGTTTAGTTAAAGACCTGAAGATGCATTTCACTGGCAAGTGTAAGTTCAGAAGTCAGCCATTAGGTCTCCACAGTGGCAAACTTGTAGTGACCATTAAGAGACAATAAGGAATATTCTTCAACATTATGATTAATATAAGTCATGTGTAGTAAGGTAAAGTATAATTGTACAGCTGGCCGGACCATCCACCAGAGCCCTGTAGGAAGATAAGGCCATAGAAATAACCTTGTATACATCTTAGCTCCATTTATGTAAGCTTTGTTTAACAACTCAAAGGGTAACTGGATAATTAGCTGTTGGTTTCAGACAGTAAATTAAAGTAGCTGTCACATTGGTAGTACATCCAAGCAATAGATAACCTGGCCTGTACACCAATATAATTTTCAATGGGAATGGACACTATGAGGCCAAATCTGAGTGAAACACAGATTCTATTTGTTGAGGTTACAACCAGACATCACACCTAAATGACAACCTAAAAGGAAAATATAATCCCAATGGGTTTTTTTTTTTACAAGATTGGTCAGCATTGTCTGAGAAACATCACTCAAATATCCTGAATAATTCTTCCAAACCTGTGAGTTTAACAACAGGGTATTTGGTACCAGGGAACATTGCAGTTATAGTGCAGGAGAATCATTCAAGACTTATTTTTTTTTCTGCTGCCCAAATACTGTTGGCTGTGTGGCTTCCATTAGAGAACAGTTGGCTTCCAGGGTCTACAGTCTCAGAGAAAAGTGTCTCTCCGTATCCAGGCAACTGGCATTGTTCCTATAGCTAACATGTCTGACTCCCCTCTGCATGCTGGCATTTGGTATGACTTGGATCTCCACGGGTTTTGTACACTCTGTCCTAACCATTGTGAGAGCTTGTATGGAGCAAAACAACTGTGTCCAGAAGACAATCTTTTCTTATAGTTTTCTACCACCTCCTTTTCTTACACTCTTTTCACCCCTCTTCTGCAATAATCCCTGAACCATGGGGGAGTAGTGCTCTGTTTATGCTCCATTTAAGGCTAGACAATTGTGACTCACTGTATTAATCATCATTTACTACAAATAAAAGCTTCTCAGATAAGGGTTGTAAGACACATCGGTTGCTAAGTATGGCAAGGAGTAATTAGAAAGCTGTTTAATACTATGTCCATGTAGCAGAATAATAATAGACCTTAAGGTTTCTGATCTGCCTAGTCATGGTTTTTTAGCCCAATAAAGGAGCCAGGTATGGTTTTCATCTCAGGTATGTAAGTCAGAAAGCATCTGGTAACTCCCACAAGTGTTGATGTCATGATTGCACCAGTGAGCATCTCTTGCAGGCCAGTGCTTATTGCAGTTCACAAGGTTCATGGTTGAGTATGATTGACAATTGCACTTTTTGTCTTCTGGTAGCTTCCGTAGCAACTTTCAGCACTATGAAAGCTGACCAGATGTGATGAAGTGATCGCATCCCTATCAGCTTGGTAGTTATTGGTCTTTAACACAAGTATGTGGTATCTTCAACAACAGGGTCTTATCATCACATTCTCAAAGGTAACCAAGGGCAACGACATTAGCCTGGAATATTTGGGGTCCATGGGATCCCATCAGCCAAAACTCCAAGAGAAATGACCCATTAATGCCTATTAGAGTTTTTATTAATTCACATGTGGTAAATAGGGGCACAGTTGCCCTGTTATGGACTATCCCCCTCCCTCCCTCCCTCCCTCTCTCCCTCCCCCCCTCACTCTCTCTCTCTCTCCCTCTCTCTCTCTCTCTCTTTCTCACACACACACACACAACACACATACACATGTACACACTTGTACAGAAGTAGGTCCCCAAGTCTTTTTCAAAAAGCTCTGTAGTGTAAATTATCCTTTTCATATTCCTTCCTGGACTCTCCACACTCCACCTAAACCTTACTGTTCCTAATTATGAGAAACAAACAACTGAGAGTCAATAAAGGTCTAAACAGAGCATCATTTCAGTTTTAATGATCCTTTATGAGCTTTGTACCATAAATGGAACTACATTCCAGCTTCACAGGCACAGGTATTTCAGTTCTCAAGTTATGTGTTAGGAATCTGAAATCTGGAGCTATCAAATTGCATATCTATGGTCAAACAGTATTGGCAACAAAATTACAACAGAGATAGATAGATAGATAGATAGATAGATAGATAGATAGATAGATAGATAGATAGATGGAATTGTGAATAATTTTATTTTCTCTAGTATTATAAGTTCAAAAAGTATTCTTAATTTTCTAAACTCTGAATAACAAGAGGATAAATGAGTGGGATGAATCATGTTCTTTACATGTGTTGGCCCATGCCTCCAAAGACAATGTGGCCTATTCCCAAATATTTAGATTCTACTGGTCTTTTCTCATCTTTAAAGTAGGACTTCTTTGTTTTGAATTCCAATACAATGGAATTAAAATCCACCCAGTCGCTCATAATAGAAATGAGTATGTTAGAAAAGGCGACCAGATATAGAGTAACGAGACAATGAAACAGAGTCTATCTGACAACAAGAGCTGTCCCACATGTTTTAGGAAGGAGAAGGCAACAGAGACAATAATCAGAAACAACTACAACTGTGTCAATCCCTTTACAGTCACCTTAGCAGTAAGTGATCCAGTAAACTTCCCGTCTTACTTTTCTTATGTATTCCTCTTGCTGGATGCTTATTTTTCTTGCCTATCCACTTAACTACTCAACATCCTAAATATATCTCTTCATTGAATATTTTTTCGTCAGATTAATCTGTCAGATCCCTGCCTCAATGTGTAGCTTCAGACTGCTGAAAGCAGATGGCCTCAGAAAAAGTCTGAATAATGAATGTTAACTGAGCCCTAACAAGCGAGCTCTGTTTCACCCTATTTAGCTAGTCAATGCAGCACAACATTGGACACTTGTCTTTCAAGCTACAAGCTTTGTTTAAAAAAAAAAAACCCTACCAGGCCCCTGGCAGCAGCTGCTGATGCTGATATTTTGGGCATACATTATCTAATCTCTGGAGTGACTACACTGTATATAGTTAGTCTTTCCTTTACATGCATAGAACAGAAAAGAAAATACCACAGTGCTCCTAAGCCTTTGATATTAAAAAATATTGACTCTTTGACCTGATTTTTTTTAAATCTTGTATCATTATTCACTGTTGCATGAGAAAGTACCACAATCTTAGCATCTTAGAACAACAATATTAATTATCTCAGAGTTTCCGTGAGCCGAGAGCTATATGTCAGCATGGCTTAATTAGGTCCTATGATGGAGGTCTCCCAGGCAGCAATTACTGTCAGGCTACAGTCTCCTACTGAAGGCCAATTGAGAATGGATCTGCTTCCAAGCTTATTCATTTTGTAGGCCGAACTCCTTGATTTTCAGTTTTAGGCCTTAATGCTCCAGGTTTCTCGTTGACCATGAGTTAGAGGCAACCTCAAGTGGAGGAGACTGTCTAAAGCTTTTCAGCATCCAGTTTCCTCAACATAGCTGCTAAAACCAACAAGCCTTAAAGTAATTCAAGTTCACCAAGATGTTCTAACATAAACTAAGTCAATCGGGGATCACAGTACATCATCTCTGTCCTACTTTGTTACTAAGAAACAAAGCACAAATTGTGTCTACACAGGAAGTGAGGAGATAAAATATACAAGGAAACCAGAAGCAGAAAATTATTGGAAGTCACCTTAGGATACAGCCACCCTTAAATGCTGCTTATAAGAAGAAATCACAGGTTTAGACTAGAAATCTAAATCTTTCTTCTCTTTTCTAAAAATACAATAAAAAGTCACTATATTATTATTGTTGTTATTATTATTATTATTTTATATTGAATTCCTAGTCAGGTTCTGATCACATTAGTCACACAAACCATATCACGGAACAATGATTAAATTGTATGCTCTCAGTTTTTATTAGGGTCTGAATGAAGGACCAATTGTCTGAAGAATACATTGGCATAAGTATTTTTATACAAATTCACCATTTAAAACCACTGCATATTAATTAAGGTCTCCAAGAGACCTTAATTAAGTCAGAATCCTCTAGAAGAACAGAACCAATCTAACATGTATAACTATAAAAGTTATTTATGAAATCAACTCATAAGCAAAGACAGGATCTGCACTTTGGACGACACCAGAACTCAGAACCTGCTCAGTTGCAAGAAGGTGGGAGCCTCAGAACAGTACAAGAGCAAGAATGTAGCCCAAGTTCTAAGCTGAAGATAGTTCTAAATCTGAAAACTTTCCAAAAGTCACTGATGTGAGTCTGTGTTGAAAGCCAGCATCCGGAGTCTGTGGTCCACGGGTGATGGCAGTAGCAGCGGCTACAGTGATCCCAGGTGGGGCTTCCACAAGGTTGCTGACTGTCTTTATCCACATTTAATCTGTTCCGGACCCCTAACCTATTTGAATGCTGCCACACATATACTGTGTGAGCCTTTTCCCCTCATTTACTGTCTAGTATGTCAATAATCTTTGGAAATACCTTCAAAAACACACCAAGAGTGCTTTGTTATCTCAGAAAATTCTCAATCCAATCAGGCTGACAATCAATACTATTTATAACCAGACTCTGATAATTTTCCTAGGAATTCAGACCTTTAAAAGTAATCATTTCCAGGCGATACTGGCACACACCTTTAATCCCAGCAGTTAGGAGGCAGAAGCTGTACAGAGTGGGGCCAGTCTGCTGTACAGAAAGAGTTGTTGGACATCCCGGCTACACAGAGAAATTCTGTCTCAAAAAACAAAGGGAAGAAAAAAGGAGGCAGGGAGGGAGGGAGGGAGGGAGGGAGGGAGGGAGGGAGGGAGGGAGGGAGGAAGGAAGGAAGGAAATCACTTTCATATAGGTTCAGTTTTCACTAATTAGAATGAAACACATAATTCCTAGCCTATTCTCTCTGTGAGGCCATACAGGCAAACATACTATGTTCTCTCTGTGGACTCTGGTTCCCTGGGTTAGCCACATTCCCACATTCATCAAATACCCTGTGGAGAACATAGCAAGAAGCTATGCCCACTCCAGCCCTCAATGCCCCAGTAAAACTTGTGTCTTTGGGACTTTATCTTGACAGTCATCAATTCACTTTGCAGTTCTGAGCCTTATTTTACATTCTAAATGATGTCCATCCTATTTCTACTAGAGAACTAGATACACTTAGTTAGGAATTATGTTTGATTTTAGCGTCCCTCATGTTTACGTAAGATTTGATCAAATCATTCGCTGTGTTGGGATAGCATTGTTTTAGGTTATGAATATACCTCTAAAAACCTGGAAGTTGTCAAAATTGTAACAAGTCATATCAGTATGGAATCTTGCAAGAAGTCTGCCATTTCTTTATAAAATGAAAATTATTTTTAAATTTTCTTCCTAAGTCCACCTTCAGAAATTTCAGTATTTTCTTTTAGGTAATATAAACCGTGTTCACATTATTTTCATAAAGTTTTATTTATGGGATAGTCACTATCGAAGCCTAATTTTAGGCTGTAAGTTTCATTGCATTAGTGTCACTGTACAGAAAACAAAGTACAGTTTAGGACCCTCTCCATATTGGTGACATATTGTAGAATTTTCTTTGTTTTTAATCTGTCCACATGTGTGTGATACAGGTGTGTGTATATGTTTGTATGTGGATGTCAGATGTCAACTGCAGGGGGAAATTCTCAGCTTCTACTTACAGTTTGTATTTCCTTCCAATTTCTAAAACAAGTCCAAAGGAGGTTATCCTAAGATGGAAGAAAGATGGCATAAGTACCTCCTTGAAAGATTATATACATTTCTTTTTATTTCTTTTACTTTTTGAGAATATAATATAATTACATTATTCCCCCATCTCTTTCCTCCCTTCAAACCCTCCAATATACCACTTTTATTGACCTCTTTCAAATTCATAGCCTCTTTTTCTTTGTTATTGCCCATACATATGTATAAACACATGCTGCACACACATGTATGTGTGCATATATACATATATTCCTATATGCAACCTGCACAGCCTTTAGAATTTTCCTTCTATGTATGTTTTCAGGGTTGAGCACTTGGCATTGGATAACCAAAGGGTATGATCTTCCCTGGGGAAAACTATTTCTGCCACTCTCAGCATTCTTTAGTTGCCTATAGTTATTTCTGTAGGGTTTCTGTGTATAACTATACATATATAGTTTAAATAAAAATGATACCATTCTAAATGATGTCAGTACATCTCTTCAAGTGATAAAAAGTAGTATTTCAAGTTTACAGTAATGGGGGGCTGGGATTGCCAAAGACCATCTTTGGCAACTGAGGGTAAACTGAGGCAGGCAGCTGGAAGTCACTATTTAGAGACACTGCAGGAGGTGAATCCAGGTACCTACAGGGACTACTGCCAAAGGCAGCCAGCAATTAGAGAAGTTACCCAGCAGACTTTTTTTCTGATGGCACAAAACAATTTTCTGAGGCTGTTACTTCCTGTGGCCAGCAAAAAAACTATGAACTCTCTTAACTCCTTGGGACCAATGAGAAAGGGAAGAAAAGAGAGAACAAACACACATACACACACACACACAAACACACACATGCACAAATTAAATGAATGAAGAAAAGACAGAGTCCAATAGTTTCATACGCACAAATATATACATACATGCATACAGACAGACAGATTTATGTACATGCATGCAGACAGATATATACACACACATTCACAAATAGAATAGTTAGAGCAAAGCTCCAGCAAGTAGGTTCCAAATATTTCACACATATATACGTAAATACACACAACTGGTAGATGGTGCAAGCTCCAGCACACACTCATATAAGCTTTACATAAATACATACATTAACACAGTTGATGGATGGAAGGAACAGTATTCCAGCCCCCATTCACACAAACTTTGCACACACACATACACATATATAGTTGATGGATGGAGGGAACAATGTTCCGACACAGCACACACACAAACCTTCTACATACACAAAGCTGATGGATGCCCCTCATCTTTTATTCTTTCTTCCATCACTTATATATCCCAGCAAAATTCTTTCAAGCAATATAAAATTGCAATGTGATTATGTTTTAGTTTTCTTCTAGTGGATGGTTATGAAAAACTGTGTTTTCCAATACCTTTACAAGAAATAACATGACCTAGTACAGGTAAAGAAAGCAAATTATTCCAAAAACCCACATACATTTGTAACTAGGTAACTTGTTGTGGATTAACAAAGTGAAAGCAAGCAAAGTCTCTCAGCCAGCTTCTCTTACTGGCAGGCAGCAAATTGTGGTTACAAAGAAAGGAGAAATTATTTTATTATTTACCTTTAAAAGTAATCTTCTGATAATCTTAAAAAGAATCACAGATCCAAACTTTTATATAAAATCAGCCATATCTACCTTTAATCTTCAAAATGCGTATCTACTCATCAGCAATTCTTAATAAATCCTATAAGGAAGCTAAGATAAGAAATGGGTATAAGAAATCAATTATCACCAATCCAGCCTCAGTGAGAGTCATGTCAGCCAGTGCTGCCATTGTTCTTGTTCCCTGACTACAAAGGGACCCTCGATTAACTATTAAGAGTGTGCCTTTCTGAACTTGACATTACTCCCTAAAATTTTCTACGTCACAACCAGTAGTAAAAAGAGCTCAACCTAGCTCCACTAACAATTTTATTTTTCCAAATCTTTTCTAAGGGTAGTGGTCATTATTGACAATCTACATCTCCAAGTTCTTCTCTAGGGTGGTTATTGGATCATTAATCTGCTTCAGCAGCAGTGCCTGAAAGAGATCAAGCATTAATATTGTGAATGCCAGAAATACTGTACAGTGAGGGACTGGAAGCCCCCTTAAAGTTTTCATATAATTCTTAGATTAAAAGGGATGTGAGGGCAGCAAGCAGCGCAGAACTCCATAGCATCATAAAGTCCTCAGGACACCTAGCCCTCAGTGCCATGCCACACTAAAGCTCACCCATGTGGCTGTGATAACCCATGGGCCAAACTTTATAAATTCTAAAGCTATTTGTCGTTCCTCCTGTATGGCCCATGTCAGGTTATAAAGTATAAAAGAAAGTATATGCAAAGATCAGCTGTCTCTAAAATAACTTTAAGAACTAACTTCAGAATGCTGGATGTGTTCAAGGTATTTCAGTATTCACTGTCTTATTTGAACTAGAGTCAGTCAGCCTGGAAGAGAGAAGACAAAAGAAAGACAAAGATTTCCTATTACACCAAAAAGAAGTCATCAGGAGGAGATTGGAAAAGGTAACATTTCAAAGACAGGTGAAGCGGAAGGCCCTGCAGGCATGTCTCACTATGACCTTGATGCAGAATAAACACTTGATGAATCTGTAAGGATTTTCTCCTGACTTGAGCCCTAACTTAGAGAGATGATTTAACTATAGTTTTGCTTTGATTTCTATGATGCCTAATGTTTAAGACAGTAAAATCATCTGTGATCAGCAAAAACAATGAGAAAGTGACATTGGGCTGGATATGAGGTGGCTTCACAGAAACACAGAATAGAGGAAATCAAATATTTTAAATGTAGAGGTTAACTTGCTAACTAGGATACACTTCATGCCTTGGCTAGTTATATGAAAGGACCTAGCCCAGACACTCAGGATATACCTGCAAGGAAAAACAAATAGACATTGATCTCATGAAGACTTAATCCTAGCAGAGAAAAAGATAAAAAAAATCACAAATAAAAATGTGTGATATGTAAAATACAAGAATTTGAGTATGTTGGGAATAGGGGACAGAAAGTGATGGCGTTCAAAGAGATGCTTTTTAAAAGTTGATGTGAATGTGACAGAAAAAAGACATTTCTTTCTTTTAATTTATTTATTCACTTTACATCCTAATATCAGCTCCTCCATGTGCCCCCTCACACAAATCCTACCTCCATTCCTCTTCCCTTTCTCCTCTGAGGAGGAGTTCTTCTGTGTATATCCACCCCCTACCACACCCGCCAGCACCCTTCAAGTCACTGTAGGACAAAGAGCATCCTCTCTCTCCCACTGAAGCCAGACAAGGTAGACCAGTTAGGGGAACGGGATCCACAGACAGGCAGGCAAGAGACTCAGGAACAGCCCACGATCCAGTTATTGGGGGATCCGCATGAAGAGTAAACTGCTCATCTCCTGCGCATGCGCATGGTGAGCAGGGAAAGAAGATATTTCTCGGTTCCTTCACAGAGTGGAATGTGTTGCTCCATCTAGAACAACTCATCACCCGTCATCTGCTTGGTTAGGAAGGGACTTTCACTCCCCGGAGCTTATGCTTTATGTAAGTGGGGTTTTGTTGGTGTTTCTTTTAATTTATTTCCTTTCCAGTTGAGGAAACCCCAGGTCTTCGGGAATTAGTTCTAATCCATTAAGATTACAAGTGATCAATGGTCTTGCTTTGCAGAATGTCAGAGTTAGTTAAGGGAACCTCAGTCCCACTGTCGCCCAGTTAACAGCTCCGTATACGAGTGGACAGGGGAGAATCGAGTGCCGTAACTTTTTTTTCCAGAAAGAAAAATATCAATAATTCCATAATGGGATGAACTAGAGAGAATCATCATTTTAAAAAATATAAACAAGTAAACCCTGTGTGAAATGCACCTCTATCACCAGCTTACTGTCTGGCAAGCAGGGCAGGTGAACTGCTTTCAGAACTACCCGAAAACATAAAAGCTTTTCAAACTGGATGTGGAAAGCAATGCCGAAAAGCAAATGGCTCCCCTTGGGCTAGACCCAAAAGCCAAAAGCAATGAGCAATCCCTAAATTACCCATCCCAGACTGGCTGTTATTCGGTTTTGCCTTAAATAAAAATGTCCTAGGAATATGAAAGAGAAAACAGTAAATAAGATTGCTAAAAGGACTAGTTAGGAAATCCTGGGGCGCTAAAGCCGGGGGATGAGTGTTTTTCAATATATAATCTTGCATCCAGTTGTTTCATCCACGTATTGTGGATTGTGTTGTTTGACTTATGAAATGTCAATATAATTTTTTTGTGAAATTTTCCATATGTGCTGGTGCAGGCTTACACACCGTTCTCTATGAAGGCTGGGGCAGAAAAACTGTGAGTTCTAAGGCAGGCTGCCCTTCATACAAAGATCTGTCTGAATAAGAAATTTTTAAAATTACAGTTACTAAGGGAAAAAGAGAAATTACTGCTTATTTTAGTGTTTGATTTTTCTTGTTGCTTCCTTTAAATTCACATAATGGCATAGTTTAGAGTTATTTCCTAAGAGCCTGCCCAAGCAGGCTTGTTAGTTAGTTGGTTGTTCAGTTTTGTTTTTTTTTTTTCATTTCAACTGTAGGATGAGCTGACACCTCAGGACTATGTACCTTTGCCTTCTTAATATTCTATTCCTAAAACAAACCCTTCCCTGATTAACCTATGCAAATCTGATTCCTCTGATTCAAGCTCCAGTATCCTTCGCTTGCACAATTCACTTGCTATGCATCTGTATTAATCACATAAAATAATAGAGTCTTACTAGGAAGCATTATTGTTCCATGTGTATATTTACTGCAGTACTGTTGGTACTGAAAGCTCCTGGAGTCTGCAAACGGGGTCCGCGGTCCCCCGACATTCTCTGTGCTGCTGCTTTGTGCATGCATAGTCGTTATTTGTATTTACTTGTAGGTTGTTCAACAAGGAGCATTGAGTTTTAGTATCAAGCTGGATGCCCGTTAACTTTTAGTTTCATCAGATAGATTTGTACTGCCTTTTAGTGTGCATTTGTTTCTTCTCAGGCTAAATGGAATAGGTAGAAAGAGCAACCTAAGACTCAAACAAGAATATGGCCTAATGCACACTTTGAGAGTTGGGCAGAATTGATATAAAGTTATTGGGGAAAGCAAGTCTCTCCTGGGAGAGAAGCTTTTGTGAAAGATTAGCTTGTCTTTCCTAAGTGTGAAAAGATCAACCCCATACTTCTTTCTATTTGCAGAATACTGACTACTTAAGGTCTCCTCAATAGGTGAAATTGGTCAAGTGTGAAAATAATCCTGAGACCATGGGAGGTACATCATTAACAGAGAGTTTATATCCTTACTGAGGCTCCAGGACATTCAGCCATTTAAGTGAAGATGAAGAGGGCCAAACAAAAGAATTACAATGCAAAATGTGTTTCCGGACTATCAGTAAAGGAGACCCTTTGTCTTCCTTGTCAAATCATGGACAGACTGTAAAACTCCTACTGCTGACTGGTGCTGTGCTCCTCATGTTCTGAGCCAACTCTCTCCTTGGCAGATGCTTGGCATGTTTTAGAGATATGATTTATTGCCTCATTTAATCAAGACTGCAGAAAACAATGATCTCTCTCTCTCTTTGCAAATTACAAATTAGCCACCTTTCACTTATTCTTAGTGACAGAAGTGTGTGTGTGTGTGTGTGTGTGTGTGTGTGTGTGTGTGTGTGTTGTCCAAAGAATGCCATTACCATTTATTTATCGCTTGGGAAGAAATTTAAATGACTCCCATTCCTTCTGCCTGCCCAAGAAAGGGAAATTTATGCAATACTGTAGAATATAAATGCCATCAACCTGCATCACTGTTTTTCAGTGTTTATTGTCATGGGGGGGAGTAAAGGCTGAGCAGATTCAAGTGCTAATGAATGGCTTTACTGTGGAGGTTATTGGCAATTTAAAGGCCACATCACTTCATTTTGCTTCCATTTTGTGAATATATTTTACATACATCTTAGTAATTACTTCTGAAGTTTGGAGGTGCTCGGGCTTGACTGTAAAAGAATCCCGTGTACCAGCCGAATTTCCTGGAAATAATATTAGCCATTTAAAAATGACTCTCTGGACATTGATTAAGTTGAAATGAAGTGCATGTGGCCAATGGTAGGTTGTTGTCTTACCTAGGGAGAAAAATTGCTTTGGAGAGTTCAGCAGTAAATAGGCAATTCATTCTGACATAACGAGGGAGAGTGATGTTAACAGCCAGAGGTCACAAAAAGCAGAGATGGAAAAGACCTATTAGATCATTTTCTCCATTCCCTGGAGAAGAGGGCCAAATTATATTTCATACTGCTTTGTCCAGTTTGGCTTTCAATTACTCAAGCCAGAGGCTTTTGCCGCTTCATACATTTTCCGGGATCTTTATCTTGCCACATGACCCCTGCCTTGCTGGGTCTAGTGGCAAAGTCTGAATCTCAGTCACAATTAACCCTACGGGCGGCCACAGAAGTACTTTTGTTCACAATGAGAACTCTCTGCCTCAGAATGAATTTTCTCTTCTTTCGATAATATTCAAAATCATTTCCTTCATAATACCTGGCTTTGTCCTCTCCACTCTACTTCTGTATTAAGTTCTCTCAGACATCTTTTTACTCAAAGACTAAATGAGAGGTGCTTCTGTCAGAAGAGTCCCTTTGAAACTAAATTAGTGCCTATTTCCCAAAGGAAATGATCAAGGTATCTGGGGCAATGCTGTTCATACCGACACCAAAGAACATCCTGAATAAATAAAAGGAGAGACTTCAAGAGTGAAGGGGGGCAGATATGAAGAGTGCAGGCCTAATAACTCCCCAAAAAGTGCCGCTATAACAGGAAGTGAAGAACAAGAGGCTGGGAAATTGTATGGGGAGAAAAGCCTGGCTTTTGAAGCGACAGAGGGATGTGAAAACACTTTAGTCGGTGACAGTGTAATTCAGAAGAATAAGTAACAGCAGGATTTTAGAGAAGGTACCCCTTGGAGCAGATGAGAAATGTGGGGATCCACCGCCTCATAAGGTACATGGATAGTTCATCATTTTATAAGGAGGAAAGAAGAGGATGAAAAGAGATGGTTATGGCTTAGCAGTTGGATCTGAGTTCCTTTTTAATAAGAACTGGAGGGGAGTCCCTTATGTCGATTTTTGCTTCTGGTTTGTGAGTTGTCAGAACAGCTATCGCTGAGAATGTCTACGTCAGTGTCTTGAAGCAGTTCTGTTTTCGTTTTGCTCTAGCAATTTCAAAGTTTGGGGTTTGTCAAATTAACAAGTATCTGCAAGAAAAACCAAACCAACAACAAGACCAACAGAGTAAGGAGAAAGGCTACAGGGTCAGAGAAAAACCTTGCCAACCATGCATATGACAGAGAACTAATCGTAGACTATATAAAGAACTCAAAAATCACTACCAATCAGGTAGTGCAGTCAGTAAGCAGGCAAAAGTGGACAGACACTTCCTAAAGCACACATGGCCAATAAAATTGTGAAACGTAATACTTCTATAGCCCTCAGGAAAATCCATATCAAATCTCACCGATATTCACCCCAACAACTGTCATTGACTAATTGATAACTTAACAAATATAGGTGAAGCTGTGACAAAAGGAACCTTATAAGTTTCACATAAATGTAAGTTAGTTCAGCCACTGGAAAGTACTATGAAGGTTCCTCAGAAACTATAAGTTGAGTAACAATATTCTATAGCTCTTATATATACATACATACAAATATAGAATCAAACAGGTCAAATCAATATACAATGGGAGTGTAGAAACACTCAGTTTACTGAGACACTATTCACAATAGCCAAGTTACTAAATCAGTTAAGGTGTCCATGAACTAATGAGTGGTTACAGACACTGTCATATATACAGAAGAGAATGTTACCCAGCCATAAAGAAGAGCAAACGTATGATATCTTAAGAAAAGTGGATGGAGCTAGAGTGAAGGTACATTTCTTCCCCAGAAGCCAGCCTAGCAACTTATGGTGCCATGAGAGCTAGTAATTAATCGGGAGGAAGCTCCCAGTATGGTACCAGCCTCATTTCTCATAATCCTGTGACAAAATGTGTGGAGTTTTCAGTAATAGGGTCTTACTCTCAAGTTCCAGTGAGCAGCCAAGTACAATGGCAGTAGCTGTATTTCTTAGGGAGATCCTGTGACCAACAACTTGAAGGGAGATAGCCTACATTTAGGACTTGAGTTTTTGTTTAATTATCAGTGGTTTTCAAAAAGAGAATTACCATACACACCCTACCCCTGTGTTGTAGTAATTTCAATTAAACTATATATTTTTATTCTTCTCTCATATGTCACACCCCAATACGAGTTAGCCTTCCCTCCACATCTTTCAATCCCCCCAAACCACCCCATCCCCCAGATCTATTCCACTTCCATTTACCTTTTTAAAAAAAGGAGAAGGAGGAGGAGGAGGAGGAGGAGGAGGGAGGGGAAGGGGAAGGGGAAGGGGAAGGGGAAGGGGAAGGGGAAGGGGAAGGGGAAGGGGAAGAAGAAGAAGAAGAAGAAGAAGAAGAAGAAGAAGAAGAAGAAGAAGAAGAAGAAGAAGAAGAAGAAGAAGAAGAAGAAGAAGAAGAAGAAGAACCACCACCACCACCACCACCACCAGGGATATCAACCAAACATGGCATAATAAGTTACAATAAGACTGATCACAATCATATGAGGTCTGGATGAGGCAACCCAGCAGGAAATATAAAGTTCCAAGAGCAGGCAAAGTGTCAGAGACACCTCTAATACCTACTGTTGGAAGTTCCACAAGAAAACCACAACTGTAATGTCTATGCAGAGGACCTAGCTCAGACTCATACGGAGTTTGTGATTGTTGCTTCAGTCTCTGTGAGTCCCTTTGAGTTTCACTTAGCTGATTTTACGGACCATGATCTTGTGGTGACCTTGACCCCTCTGACTCTTACAATACTTCCAATGTCTCTTCTGCACTGTTCTCCTGGCTCCACATAGTGATTGACTGTGGGTTTCTGCATCTGCTCCCATCAGTTCCTGGATGATGACCCACTGATGACAATTGGGCCAGGCACTGACCTATGTGTATAGCAGAATATCGTTAGGAATCACGTCATTGACCTTTTTTTTTTTTTTGCCAGTTGTTTGGTTCAATTCTAGGGCTCTGGGTTGGCCAGTCTCTGGTTCATGACCATCCAGGCAGTGTCAGGAATGGGTTAAATCTGATGGTATGGAGCTCAAGTTGGACCAGGTATTTGTTGGCCACTCCCATGAGTTCTGTGAAACATTATCACAGCACATCTTGGAGGTAGGACAGATTATAGGTCAAAGGTTTTGTGACTGGGTCAGTGTTCCAGTCCCTCTACAGGATCCTTGCCTGGCTATAGAAGATGACTGGTTAAGGGCTAAACTAAACTCTATATGGTAAAACAAAACAAAAACAAAAAAAACAGGGTAGATTAAACGATCGTGTACAATAAAAGAACATCCAGAACTATAACTACTCCTAATTTAAAGCTGCACTACAAAGCTATAGTAATAAAAAGCATGATATTGTCATAAATGCATACTGGTTGATCAATGATCAATGGAATCTAATCAAAGACCCAGACATAAATCCACCCACCTATACATGCTTGATTTTTTTATAAAGCCAGAAATACACAATGGAAATAAGAAAGCATCTTCAACAAATGGTGCTGATCTATTTTTAAAATAATGTATATTTTGAAAGCTTATAGAATAATAGGTTTCCATATGTTTTTTTTTCTAGCATGCTGAGTGTTATTTACCCCTCTTCCCACAAGCCCTCAGGTTTAACCGCCTATCACCCTCCTCCTTAGTTCTTCCTCTCGTTTTCTTTACCTGTTTCATACTTCTCATTTGCTACTATTCCCCTTCCTTAATCTATTTCTCTCCCATGAGCAAGTGGTCCCTGTCTGCTCTCCTGCCTTCCCCGGATACTCCAAGTTACACAGATCTAAGGATTTGTGAATGTATGGTAGATGTAAAAGATTCTGTGTGTGTGTGTGTGTGTGTGTGTGTGTGTGTGTGTGTGTGTGTGTGTCTAAGTTCCAACTCATGAGGTTTTATCCTAACTTATCATTTTCTTGGACAGAGTGGTCTAATTTGTCTGCCTTGTCTTCAAATCCTGATATTCCACATGATCTGCTCTGTTTGTACATTTTCCACTGATAATTCTTTTAGAGATGATGAGCTTTTCATTTCTGTCTTCATTTCTGCTTGGGTTTTCTTTCAGTATTCCAATCTCTTTGTCTTCATTATTCCATTAAGTCATGAGTTTGTGCTTTATTGAACTTCAATCAGATGTATACTCCTGTCCTCTTTAAGCTCATTCAGCTGTTAATTCATGTCCCTTTTTAAATACTTGAATTCTTTAGACATGTTTCTATTTGTTCTTTTAAATTCTGTGCTTTAGACTCTCTGGGTTATTATCAGCAGGCAGCATTGCTATCAGACTGGTGATATTTTGGAGGCCCAATATTGTCTTGTCTTTCACACTGCTTCTATTTTTGTGCTGGGCCTGGACATCTAGTGATAGGTTTGTTGGTTGTGTGTTTCATGAGTATTTTCTGTCCAGTGGTATTGAATGGGAGTTTGGTTCTGTTTTTGTTTTTGTTTTTGTTTTTCTATCATCCTGCCTTGGTTGGTTTCAGATCAAAGTAGGAATTTCTTGAAGCTCTGTCTTTCCAATACTTGATGTTGGTGTGTGAGTGGGGAAGCTGGGTTGATTCCAATTCACTAGCTCTCTGAGATTTGCTGGGGTCAAGGTGGTTATGTAAGTGCATGGGTGAGGACTTGTGACAGACGACTGGACAGACATGAGATTTCTAAACACTGATGATCATTGGCAAAGTACTGGAGCTGGTAGAATGCAGAGAAGAAGGGAACTTACCACCAGCATCTGTGGATACAGCTGGTTGCTAAGGCTGGGTACCAGGAACGGCTGTGTAGTGAAGGAGGAGCAGGCGATACAGGACTTGGCAGTCACGCTTGCAAATATCTCACTGTGGTTTTTAAGGCTTAAAATATTCCAGGCATGATTTTGCTGTGTGACACTAGGAAAAAAAATTTTAAATTACCTGACACTCATTGTCCTCATTTATTAGTAAGGATAATTTTCCTTATCCATAAAATGAAGATTAAATAATTAGCACATGAATGCATCTTAGAACAGTGTCTGGCATTATTGCAAGCACTCAATTTATGTGAACATGTTTATTATTGTGTCCATCCATTATGCTGTCAAATTTTATTGCTTATTATTCAGGAGTCTGAGGCTCAGCTTTGGTCCTTTCAATATTCTCATTTATAAATTCTGAGCCAGGATAAAAATCTTGTGTGGTCCCTTTGCTTTCCATTCCTTAATAGTGTTATCAAGAAATGGAACAATTCCTGGAGAGGACATATCGTTAGCAGCTCAATTCCCTTCAACAAGGGCAGACAAACCATTTCCTGCACGCCTCCTTCTATATTGCACTACAAGAATATCGTTAAGCACTGGGAGTTTCTGTGGCCTTGAAAACAGGACCAATTCCCAGATCTTTAATTTAGTTCTGCTCTCGAGTAAATTGAAATTTTGACACAGCATTTTTTCTCACACCAACTGCTTAGTGGCATCCTTTCCAATTTATCTTTATTTATTGTGGAGCCAAGCCAAATCCCTGAAGTCTCTGGAGGTTTTTTTTTTGGTACTTATCGGTGACAATATTCAATCACCAGAACAAACGTTAATTTGTTATTATAGACAGTGTAACTCTGCCCATGTAGCATCCCAGCCTGGTGATTTGAATAAATTCTTCAGAGAAGACAGATGAGAAATAAATCAGCCTTTTCTTATATATTTTCTATGCAAAGCCACAGGTGTTTCTGGGAGATGTAGAGGTTCACAGTCCCCATCTGATATCTGTCCTGCTGTGTTACATGAGAGGTTTTCTTGGTTTTGTTGACTGTGTCACTTACATTTTCTGTTTCCTAAATAGCTAAAGATTAATTTATACTTTCTTAGGTATCCTGACTTGGATTTTTCTCACATTAAATTTTTTAAGGATATTTTATAAATTCTGTGATTTTTGACCTGCACAAAGCTCCATATATCTTGCTACTGTAATGTGTGCACTTGGATTCTCTGAGCAGCTGTGACTTCGTAGCTCACTGATCCTGCTCATAATTCCTTGCTACCATATGCCACATAGCTACCATTCCTGGTCTACATTTTGTCATAGGAAAACAAGTAACACAAAATCATCAGTTGTGTAGATGGGAGAAACATTGCTTTGACTCTTAATTTTTTTTTGAAATGTCATTATAGGAAGCCAACTCACAAAAGGCCACTTAACCCATTTGTGGATATGTATAGAACAGGTACAAATGAACCATGCATTAGCATCAGCCTTACTGTAGTAATACAACAAAAACCGGTTTGAGAATCACATATAGTGGCATTAGGCAAACTACAAAACAGAAACATTGAAATGTCTGTAAATTTGTGAAACTTAACAAGATTTTTTTTTATTTGAGAACTTTAGAAAGTAGAAGCTCCAATGAAGCAGGTACTCTAGATACATTTCTTTTGTTAAAGTCATTTTTTTAGGGTCTCCGCCTTCTATCTCAAGATAAAGAATCTTGTGTGGTATTTGAGGACAGCCTTAATGACGAGTGGAATTCCTGAAAGATAAGAAGGGAGTTTGCTTAGAATCATTAGAAGAAGATGCAATATTTAAAAGATACATTCCTAAAAACAGAGATTAGCTTTATAAAGCTAATTAGATGCAAAGTGTCATTTAGCTCATTTGAATAGATTATTCAGAGAAGACAGATGAGAAATAAGTCAGCCTTTTCTAGGCGTGCTTATATATTTTCCATGCAAAGCTACAGGTACTTGGGGAGATGTAGAGATTCTTTTGTGAAAATTGATAAGAGTCGCCAGATAGATGAAGACCGCGTATGTAAGACGGGAGGAAGGAAGGTGAGGTTTGACACAGAGGATTTGGCACAAGCATATGGAAAGCAGTTTCTATTAACTCTGTTGTAATAAGTTTATTTTCAAATACTGTGCTACTTGATCATCTATTCTGCAAATTCTGGAGTCTTCCTTAGTAATTATTTTAATCCAAAGCTTTAATTTCTATATCATTTCTTATTTTGGTAGACACTTTCTATATTGAAAGCATTTTGTCAACACTCAGACTTTTTTACAGAATAACTGTTACTTAGTAGGTCAGCTTTTCCCCATGTGCAACTAAAATTGTTTAGAGTCACATCACACACAGAGTCATCTGGACATTAGAGCTGAATGGATACCTTGCTGGTGGTGGCAATTGAAAGTGGTGTGCTTACTATGGGAAAGTAGCAATGTGGTGGTTCTTCAAAACACCAATACTAGAATTGTAGGGGACCCAGCTCATCTGCTTCCATAGAAACCTCATCCACAAAGGACCAAAGATGGAAGTCATCCAAATAGTCACCAACTAATGAATGAATAACCAAAATATGTAGAATATAAACAAAATATAAATGAATAACATTTATACTTTTATAGAATTAGGAGAGCTCCTTGGAGTAGAGAGCTTACCTGGCAGTCTGAATGCCCTGAGTTTTTCACTTCTAGCATAGAAAATATGTATTTTCTATGATGATAGATAGATAGATAGATAGATAGATAGATAGATAGATAGATAGATAGTTGATGTATTCATAGATGGATGAATGGATAGATAGATAGATAGATAGATAGATAGATAGATAGACAACTACACATAAATACAGAGTGAGTGGACATTGAGGATATCCTACTGAATTAAACAAGACAGTCATCAAAAATCAAATACCTTAAAATTCTATTTATTAATCATCTATAACTGTCAAGCATATAAAAACAGAAAATAAAACAGTGGTTTCCCAGATATGGGAAAAGAAATATAGTCATTTCCTGTTTTACTGGAAAGTAAGAAAAAAAAACTTGTAGAGACTCATTCCACAAAAATGTGAACATTGCTCTTTAAATTATGTAGCTATTAAGCTTTATTGTATGTGCTTTAAAATTTTGACTAGAATGGGTAAAAGTAAAGGGCTATACATAGGCATATGTGAATTTGTTCTACTATATCAACAATGATTCAAATATTGTATTGGGGTTTTGTTCGTTTAGATTAAAAGACTACATTGGGGTAGCCAGAGAATTCAGTGGTTAAGAGCACTTAATCATGAAGACTGGAGCTCGGATCCCAGTGCATAAGTCAAGTGACTCACGAATATTGTATCTCCAACTAAACGGCTCTGATATTCTCTTCTGGCCTCCATGGGTACCCATATACACGTGTGCATACACTTACACAAACATACATAAAAACACAAGCACATACACAGAAATAAATGAATATCTTTTCAAAAAACTGTACTATGTGCTATAGTTTTGTAAAATTAAGGTGTTTTTAGTCTGGGCTGGACCGACTGTTCCACTTTCAGAGTGTGACTGAGCGTCCAGGGTACCCGCTTGGCTGTTCCCAACCATCCAACAACTCCATTCTCAGGAGATTCGATGCCCTCTTCAGGCCTCTGAGGGAATTACATGCAGATGAACCACCCAAGCACACAAAATAATAATAAGAAGTTTAATAAAATAATGATAAAATAATAATAAGATTTTCTCTAGTGTTTACAGAATGCAACATCACTGGCCTAATTCTTACATCTATCAATATCAAACAGTATGACAATAAACCTCTGACTTTGCCCTGATGATTGTGAAATATTGGATTTTGAACACATGAATCACAAACAATGTGTGTAAACTATTTGCCTATTCTATTGCAATAAGGATAATATTTTAAATACAAAGTAAGAATCAAATTATTAAAAAGAAGATATGTTTTATATCATGAAGATGCATCATTCTTATATACATTTATAACATTTAAAAACAATGTTTCATAGAAAAAAATTTCTGCAACTTACAGATTTTCCACTTACAGAACTTCCCCTTTTGCAAGGCAACAATTACAGCATTAGAATAAATTAAGTAAATACAAGACTTCAAGGAAATGAAAAGTTCACACTTTAGGTTAATTTCAACAGAACAATTATAAGCTATTAATTACACTAAAATTTCTTCATTTTTATATAAAAGCTTAGGAGTTATCATAATTGCAAATGTGAATTATATGAGAAATATTTATAATCTCAAACAAAGCTCATTTTTAAATAGCTCTTGAGAATGTTCTGTGAAAAATGAAAATAGTGCTTAAATACTCCCATTGTATGTTGTGTAGAGTGCCTTATCGATAATTGAAGTAAGTAATAAATACACAAGTCAAATTTGCAATAAATGAACTGCAATGAATTTCATTATAAACATGCTACATATTTTATAAAATTGGTGTTTACCTTCTTCTCAAAGTGCCAAAATGTTTTTGCATAAAGTAATATACTACCACATTCCCTGCAAAACACATTGCAAGATTATCTATTAGTACTTAGTGTGTTCTATTGCCATGATGAAACACCATGATCAGAAGCAACTTAGGAAGGGAAAGGTTTCTTTCACCTTACAATTTAGTCCATCATGGAGGGAAGTTGGGGCCAGCCTGGGCTATATGTTTTAAGAAAAACAGATTTGGGACAAGTTAAAGGAAAGCTAGGTTGTACCTAGTATGCATTAGTCTACCATGGGAGATTACACATCTGCTTCCTCTAGAGTTCTCTGTGTGTTAGTATGGATGCCAAGTGTCTAAAAACTTCCAGATACAGTGTTTAGGAGTGTGCTGTTGTGAAGTCTTCATGACTCTAGGTCAAGAACTATGAAGAATCTGAGGTTTGCAGATTCACAAGTCATCTTCCCATCGTCTAGTGGATACAGACAAGCCCTGAGATAAAGGATTTTATTACACAACAAGCAATTTTGACTCTGCAGTCTTTTTCTTGCATATCTGTAATCAGATTAAATCAGAAAAAGACACAGCATGAAACCACCAATCCTGTAACAATCATGTCTATTACATAACAAGCAATGTAATAACAGGAAGAGTATCTCAGTCCTCCCACCCCACCCTATGTTGCTTGAGAGTGATAAAGGTGTGTATAGCTGAATCCCTACACACACAGTTTTTGCATATGTTTATTGTTTTGTTGTTATTATTATTAATTTTTTCCAGAAAATTTCATAGACGTCTATAATGCATTTGGTTACTCTCTCCTTCTATCCATTTTCTTAGATTTCCTTCTCACCTCTATCCACCTCTTCTTACATCTACAAGTTCTTGCCTTACCTTTGTAACAGTTTTGTTTTGTTTTGTGATCCAGTGTGTTGAACCAGGTCCATTCATATATGTAGCCATGGATCTTGAACTACCTACTGGAGCCTGGCGATGATACCTCCAGCCAATTTTGCTTTGTTTTGTTTTGTTTGTTCAGGATTGTTTAAGTCACCTACAGCCTGATCTTATGGAGGCATTTACTTAATTGATGTTCCCACCTCTGAGATGACTTCAGCTTGTGTCAAGTTGACATAAAAATGAGACAGTTGTACTAGCAACAGCAGTGAATAAAAATATGAAAGTACATGTCACACAAAAACCGTCACCAAATGTACCCATTTGCATTTTAGAAAACTGAAAGACCAGTGCAACTTTAAAGTCAATAGAAAATATCTTATCATATAAATAGAGATTCTAAATTTTATTTTGCTTCCACTGTTTGATTTAATTAGGGAAGAAACATGACCAATATTGAAAAATGAGAGTGATTTTCAAATCTTAGATAGCAATATTCAAAATGAGCGTGTAGGATTTCTTTTGCCTTTCTTTTCCCCATCGATTTCAACAAGTAAGTCACATTTCCAGTTCAAATTAGAAGCCAGAACCGGATTTAATTCTCAATTTTCTATTACCTTGTATGGCAGGAAGCTGAGTGGATCTTACAGATTTGACAGATATTTCCCTGTCTTGTTTTACGTACACCACTATTGGCACACGAAATAACAAGCAAAACTTTGCTGTAAAGACTAACCACCGCCCCCTTGTCAGGATGAGCCCATATGCCAGGATGTTCATCTGACTCTGCACAACAAGAAACAGAAGGCCAATGCCCATCTTGGCAAGAGCTAGCCAGGATTAACATGGTGGCCACTGGCCAACATTAGCTGCATGACTGAGCACTCCTGTATCATCACTGCTGACCACTGAATTCAAAAGATAACATTTGTAGTCCAGGAAGCTTTTGGATAAATAAAAATACAAAAACCCCTAGGCATCAAATCTTATCAGTATCTTCCTCCAAATGAGGAGAGCAGAAACATAGACTTTGTAAATGTTCCACTTGGATTCACCATTTGCACATGCTCTATGCACAACCTCCAGAAAGGATTCTGCTATGACTAATGTTTGGCATTCTTCCTATGTATTTTCTTTCCTTCCTAGAACACTTGAAGGATAAATTAGAAGATTACATGGCTCGATTTTCCAAAGTGAGAATTGTACGCACCAAGAAGAGGGAAGGACTCATCCGGACCCGACTCCTGGGAGCTTCTGTGGCCAGAGGCGAGGTGCTGACCTTCCTGGACTCCCATTGTGAGGTCAATGTGAACTGGCTGCCCCCTCTCCTCAGTAAGTATACTATGTCACCATCATTTTCTGTGGGGAACTCTGGACCCAGGAAGCTAGGGAACAGGGCCCTTAGAACAGAGTGCAAAATTTTCTTCTGTAAATGTTACACTCAACGAAGGCTTGAGTTTGAATTGTATCTTACTCACTGCTGATCACAAATCAGTATGATGGGAAAACTGTATTAAACAGCATTTCAGATAGTACCAGCAGCAATCTAGCTTAAGGCTAAAATGGTTTCTTTTATAGTAGGTCTCTTCTCTCATTGAAGTTAATTTATTGGGTAAACACTAAAGTAATAAAAAAAAGCCTCAAACTTTTTGAGTCCTCTTTTAATTACAATGAGATCAAAATACACATGCATAGACAGGTACACACATAAACACTTATAACAATTATCGCAAGATGGTTAAGAAGGAAAGAAAACTATTCCACCTCAGGATACAATAATTGAAGTGATTTGCCATTTTTTTAAAGATTTAGATTGTCATTGTGCTTTTGGTTTGATTTCTACTCCTGGCCTTAAATGTATAGCCCTCCATAACACACAGACCCACTGAGCTGCTGTTCCGGTCATGATATGTCTTAAATGCTCACTTAGGCCTACAAAAAGAGAAGGAAGAAAAGCATGCTGTGTCACATCCTGCTGAACCACTAGAAACAGAATCAAGGTGGACATCGTTCCATCTTGAAACTCAAACTGCGTCTCAGTTCAAGCCTCAGTATTGCTTTTCTGTTAGTTTACAATGAAGTCAGATAGAAAACACCCATTGCTCCTAAGAAAGAAACTGCATACCTAAAAAAATTCCTTGTAGAAAATCTTAGTACATATGTATTGCCCTTCTTTCTCATTCTCTTCAATGTCTCCAAAGGAAGTTTTGTTGCAATTGTATCCCTGGCTTCTGAAATAATGCCTGTGACAACCACCTTCACAACAACCACCTCAGAAAGAGTGCTCTCTTATTGACTATTGTTTGGGATTTCAACTTCAACCAGCCATGCTCCACCAGTAAAAACAAGAGAGAAGACACAGTGAAAACCACATAGGATGTAAAACACAACATCCAGTAATAAATGCCCTCTGCCACGTCACCCAGTCCATATACCTCGACTGCCCAGTCTTCTTAATCAACAGGGTCCCAATGCTCCAACAGCTAGAGACTCTTCTGAGCCACTAATTAAAAATGCTTTGTCCAAGGACACAGACATTTAGAGTTTCATTAGCAACAGCAAGATTCCCTCATACTGAATTTGGCCTGTGTGCTGTTGAATGCTCAAACAAGTCAGGAAAAGGTTGCACTTCTATATGAACCAAAACAGTCCCTTAACGCCAATGATCAAACCTCTGATTGTCCTCTAGGAGTCATAGGGACAAGGTTGGGGGTGTGAGGAAAAAGAGAGAAAGCAATGCCCACAGCCCACTCTTTCTCATTAAAGAATTTCATTTCCTGTGGGTCGGATGGATGAGATATGATTCAAGCTTGGGATGCTATCTTGTTTTTTCCCCTCTATCAGCATCTTGATACATCATCCAAAATGAAGAAACAGGAGGAGTCACATAGCTTCTTGGTTCATTTTTCACCTTGGGGATTATACCTGAATTTCAATTTCCTATTGAGTCTGTTTGTTTGATCGCTGGAAATTGAAATGTAGGCACAAGCCTTGGATGAAAAATTAGTCATGCGGCTTTCACCCCAAGCTAGTGCAGCTGGATGAGAGCTGAAAGGAAATTTGAAGGGAACGTTGACAGTTAATTTAACAGACTCATTCTCTTTGGATCACCTTGGGACTCCTTGTTGGTCAAGGAACTTGTAAATCATGCTGCTTCTGAATGTGATGGGAGAAAGTCACTGAAACCATGCTTCTAAAAACCTGCAGAGGTGATGGACAAAGTGTTTTCAACCTTACTCTGATAGTTGACTCCTTTGGGAAAATGCCACTTAGATAAAACCAAAGCTCATAATAAGGTTTGCCCAGTGAGACTGGGACGCAGAGAGCCATAAGGAAGGTTACCTTGAAACAGTGTATCTGTTATCTATGTATCGAATTAGCTGGCTATAAGACAAATATAATCCCCAGGCTGTCTGAGGCTCTCTGGGTTCATGGGGTCTGAAACTGCCTCTTTTTCCATACACCAGCATTTTGTATCCCCCTGACCACTTTTCATTCTGTCTTATTTTTTCACCTTGTAAAAGACTATGGAATTTAGTATATATAAGTATATATATATACATATATATATATATATATATATATATGTGTGTGTGTGTGTGTGTGTGTGTATGTGTATATATATACATATTCCATATATATATATATATATATATATATATATCCATTCCTAACTACAGTGGTGTTTGTGGAATTGGTCTCTACAGTAGCCTCACAACCTAGAACAAGTAATTTGCCCATTATTATGATTCAGTAGATAATTACTATAACAAAAATGAATGAATGAAGGAATGAATGAATGAATGAATGAGCATGTGTAAAAGCAAGGGAAATACCCTATGGGATTTTTTTCTTTCCACATAGTGTTTTATCCGTGTGATAAAATATCACCTTTTATGGTAGCCAATAAAACCTTTTGCTTCCTGCCCTGTGCTAAGTAAAAACATCCAAAGTAAATGCACAGTATCCTCACTGTAAAAGTTGACCTCACATACATTACATTGGCTTCAGGATCTCTGAGGGAAAAAATACACAGATATAACCAATTCCCATAATATTTCTAAATGATATCTTTTGTTTAATGTCACATGCCACATCCAAAGGTCTTCCAAATAACAAGAGAGCAGGTGTTCATACTTAAACATCCTGCCTGTCAGACAGCAGTGTTGTAATAAATTGATTAAATGCACATTCTTGATAGGGGAAAAAAAGATACTCACATATTGCTATTCTACATGTACCAAAATAAACAAATGCCAGTTTCCTGCAGAGCCTGTAAATTCTATCCCAGTAAAAGTATCTGGATAGAAAAGCAAGGTGCTAGAACAGGGAGCTGGTGGGGGGACCAGAGGAAAGAGACTCCTGTCTACAGGACAAGCACCATGGAAACCTAAAGAAGCAGGTTTTGGAACGGGAGTTAAGCAGGGGTTGTGTCCTGATTATTATTCCACAAAGCTAAGTTGTCCCTGACAAGCTGACTTCTTTGAGCTCCGTTTCCCTACGTTTAAATAGGATGACAACAGCCATTTTTCAGGGATAGGAGAAGTATTAGAAAGAGCATGAAAATGAGTCATGCTGTAACTGCTTGGGGATTTTACAGCAGCATCCTAGCAACAGTATTGTGTCATCTAATGGTGTTTTTTAATTTGATGGGGAGAAGATAAAATGTGTACAGTCTCGATAAATAGAGTCAGTCTTAAAGAAGAGTGACTCAAGAAGTTCTCCTTCAAACTTGACAGCAAAGAATTTTATATGTGATCTGTTGTCATTAGTGGGAGGAGGTGGGAGCAGCCATCATGACTGTTTTATGATTAGATGCTATAAAAACCATGAAGTTTAAATATTTACATTTTGGAACCTTCAGAAAGCAGGCCAGTATTTTCTCAGCAGGCTTTAGCTGTATGCTTGGAGGAACACAAGTACTGTTTATACTCTGTGCATGTTGGAGGCACGTTAAAATGACAGATTGGGGACAGGTCAGAGCAAAAATGTGACAGAGTCGAGCTAAATGGACTTCTGCAAGTCTCTCTGGGACATAACTTTCTTAAAGGGAAATATAACAAGTCTAATTGTACCTAATCACTGTCCCATCATGTTAAGGCTGACGCTCGGCGATTCCTGCAAAGTGCTCTAATGACGACGGGGAGACGCCACGGCTGCAAGTGTTATGCATTAAAAGGAGCTGTAGGCTGCTCTTTGCTGGAAAATGATAGATGACCTAGGCAGGCATGTCATTTCCTATTTTGTGCTTTCATTTTTCAGACCAAATTGCACTAAACCACAAAACCATCGTGTGTCCCATGATCGATGTCATTGACCACAATCACTTTGGGTACGAGGCACAAGCCGGGGATGCCATGCGAGGAGCCTTCGACTGGGAGATGTACTACAAAAGAATCCCCATCCCTCCAGAGCTCCAGAGGGCTGATCCCAGCGACCCTTTTGAGTGAGTAGCAGCTGAGGGAGGGATGAAGGGAGAGAGGGCGAAAAACAGGTGATCTTTCTAGCATGTCAAACTCAGGACCCCTGAGGACAATTATCTCTGATGAAATGTAATAAGACAGGTGGTAACAGTATGCAAAACACCATAGAAAGGTCAGACCTATAAGCTATAGAAGATTAAAATTACATGCTATGCTAAATACACAAATCACCATCTTAAATGCTGCTAAGCAGAAGGGAATGTGTGTGTAAATGAAAAGAATCAGATATGCAGATCCTTTAAATAAAAAATACAAAAAGATTGCATGCTCCACTTTAGATAGTCTCCCCTAAAAGACTATTGGAATTAACAGTTTGGTTTTTTATCGAGAATGAGTATGAAGAAGGAATCATGTCTTGAGCCTCTAATCTATACCCTGTTTGAAACTGTCTTTTGTTTTGTTTTTCAATGAAATCCAGGGCTTGCAAATAAGAACTTCCGTGACTCAAAATTGGAAAATTCCATTGAAAGGCAAATCCAATGAAAACAATCAATAACCTTTCTCCTAATTTAAGTGCTTGTAAGAGGTAAATTTATGATGATACATTGACTAATTTCTACAAAGCTAAAGGCTGTTGTTGTTGTTGACTGTGGAAGTGAGAATTTTACATTTCAAGATGTAAATTTCAAGAAAGATGAAAGAAGGCTCAATTTGACAACTAGCAGGACCACTGATGGTAAACAGCGACGTGGTCCCAAGAGTTAAGCACAAAGATTGCCCAGTGTCTATTTCAGCTACTCCAGCCTATATCCTTAGAGCACACTAAAATCTTTTAAAACTGTGGTGTAATTGTTTAGTATGCATCAAATATCCGTAATCAGAGCTTTGCCCATTCTGTACGAATCCAAGATGCATTAAAATCGATACTTTTTCAGTAATAGACACCATAAAAAATTACAGTAGCAAAGTTACCAAGTACTAACATAACTTTGGTCACACTAACCATATGAATACTAATAAACATTTAGTAGTTTCCCAGGAAAACGTTTCCTCCAGCCTTCGGTAAGAGAAGGGCATTTAAGAAGTTGACTAGATAAAACAGCAGAATGTCATCTCTTTTGTCCAACGAAACATATTCATTTACTATGCAGCACTTCTTAGACTTAGATTTCAACCTCTCAAATGTCTGGAAAGTGGTTGAAAAGAAATAATAAAGGACCTTTCTAGCTCTCCCACATGCTCTGACCAAAGGTCATAAATATTCAGAACTTTATAAAAATGTATAGGGATCTATTCAAAGGACTTTCTCAAAAATATTAGAAGCAGACCCAACTGAGAGCAGCTTCTCAGATATCCCTGAAGGTAGCCACTGGAAGGCTTTGCCAAAGGCACTGAAAGTAGGTTAAGTGGTGAGTTGGTACTTAAGTGAACAAGCGTGACGTAAACCCTTTCTCAGTTGTGCGCATGTGTATTTCAGAGCGTGTTCTAAGCCACCAATACGCACCATTTCTATTTATCAATTTTTTTAATTTTAAGAATAAAACTAAGATATAAATGAAAGTAAAAAATTGTTTGAAATATGTTTTATAAAAGAGTGGAGGAAAGATATGTCTTAGTTAGGATTTCTATTATGAGAAAATACCATGACCAAAAACGACTTGGGGAGGAAAGGGATTTCTTTTATCTTACAGCTTGTAGTCCATCATGAAGTCAACTCAGAATTCAAGGCAGGAACCTGGAAACAGGAAGGGATGACCAGGTCATGAAAGAGCATGCCTATGTTGATAGTTTTTATATTGATTTGACACAAGCTATAAGCATCTGAAAGGAGGGAACCTCGGTTGAAAGCTGGATTGTGGGCAAGCTTGTGGGAGAGCCTAGCCCATAGTAAGCGGTAGGGTCCACCCTATAGTAAGTGGTACCATCGTGGGCTAGTCATCCTGGGGTTTATGAGAAAGCAGGCAGAGTAAACCATGAGGAGCAAACCACTAAGCAACATTCCTACATGATCACTACATTAGCTCCTGCCTCCAGCTTCCTGCTGTGTTTCAGTTCCTACCCTGACTTCCTTCTATGGTCAACAGTGATGCAGAAGTGTAAGCCAAAAAACCCTTTCCTCCCAGTTTGCTTTGGGTCATGGTGTTTCATAACAGCAATAGAAACTCAAGGACAGCTGCTTGCTGGTGTGCTCTCCACTGCATGAGCCTTCTTTTATATAGCATGGAAGACCACCTGCCCAGGGGTGGCACCACTCTCAGGGGGCTTAGCCCTCCCACATGAGTCACTAACCAAGAAAATGTCCTACACGCTTACCTACAGACCAGTCCTATAAAAGAATTTTCTTGATTACGATTTTTTTCTTCCCACATGACCTTACACTGTGTCAAGTTGACATAAAAACTAGCCAACACAGAATATGCATACAGAGGAGCCCCAAACCCCACAGAAGTTTTCTTTGATGTCAGTTGACAGCAGGCATTCCACAGTGCAATTGCTACTATCCAGGTCACCATGTCTGAAGGGCTGGAATTCATCCCTATGATGGCATTCCAAATACTGTAATAGTGACTCACTGTGTTGACCTTTTACTTCACTTCCACTGTGACAGCAAAATGAGGCCCTGCTTTCAGAAGCAATGGAATCAGGCTTCTGCCAAAGGGCACACTAAAGCTGGAAATTGTAAACGTGTTGTCAGTGCCTGCACTGACAGTGGAATTTTTTGTCAGGACGACCCCAGCTGTGGCCACCACAATATCAAGCACTTTGCCTAACCCTGGCTCTGACAGGATCGGTAACTTTCAGAATGAGATTACCACTCGTCCCAATCAACCACTTAGGTGGCTATCCTGTCAGAAATTGCCCACGTCTATTGAATATTACCGTCTTTCTGTGTTAAGTCCCTTTGATGCCTGGGAATGCAGACACTTTAGCCCTTTGTAATAAATGTAACTTCCAGGAGGTGTCCACTTTGATCTTAAAAACTGCATTTGCCTTCCTAATAACAAAAGAACGGTTACTCAAGCCCTCTGAGCAGCATATCAGCAATTCCATTATCACAGCAGTCACCAGAATGTGTTCATAAACAGACACGCTTTAGGCTAAGATTCGCTTCTCTAGATGTGAGGCTGAAAGATACACAGGATGAATGCTGACTATCTATACATCTCCCAGAGGCTTTCAAGTTTCAAGAGACTCCAGAGGTGTGTGGCTTTCTGTGGGAAAATAGAGATGGGATGCTGGAAAGATGGGCAGAAAGGAATTTAAAGAGAAATATGGAAATTCATGATAAACCGCAGAACCTTTTACAGTGTATGCATGCAAAAATTATCTTCCTGTAGCTAGCCTATCAAAAGTTCTAAAGAGATCTAACATATGTTTGCTCATTTGGTCTGTCATTTGTTGAGTTGAAAATTATGTCATAATTTCAGGCAGGAATCTAAATCTTAGGCTAGAACAAAGAAGTAATTTCAGGCAGGAATCTAAATTTTAGGCTAGAACAAAGAAGTAGGCTTCAGACATGAAAATGACTTTGGGCTAGGACAGGGGAGTAGGCTCAGATATTTTGGTCATCCTGATAAGCCCTTAGAAACACTGATCACAGGAGTGATCACAGGACTTTGCTTATTGTCGTGTGTGTGTTCTTTGTCTATTTGTGTTTATTGTCTTCCTTGTTCCTTGACTATGTGCATCTATTGTATTGCTAGTTTCTCAACCTAGAACTAACCTTAATACTTGCATGTAATTAAAATGATATAAAAGCAAAAGAGAGAAAGAAAGAAAGAAAGAAAGAAAGAAAGAAAGAAAGAACGA